>NC_091521.1:11200000-11500000 GCF_041682495.2 Bombus fervidus | reverse complement strand
TGAGTTTCGCGTGAATCTCTCGGATATCAAATTCATATCATTGAGAATATAATTAAAGAAATGTAGAATCTCGATGGAGAATCGCTTTATATACCAAGTATTATAAAAAGCATTATACTTGGATATTGCACGTATTTTTTCGTATTATACGCATTTCGTACAATTTTATGCTTTCGAGCTTTTTACAAATTCGCAGTGCAGTTATCTTATTTTCTGCAAAGGATCCAACATTTTTGGATAAGACTGTATGCGCATATACATAGTGTACAACGTTCTGTGTGTGTATCGCTGAATCTTAGAGCACACAGCGTCGATGCGAGGGTGGAACACGGTGGTAACACGTCCAATGGAATCAAAGGAGCACGTGTTTCACGGGAACACGGAAACAACTCGAATCGGGTTCGTGGCCGTCTAAACGCGATTACGTCAGCTACTGACTATCGTTGCTATGTTTTTTTTTTCACGTTCTTGTTTTTCACAGTAGTTTGAGTAGATTTTGTCTTGTCTTTCCTTTTTTAAGATTGTTATACGGAGTGACCGATTTTTTAAATTTTTGAAACCGAATTCAACGTTGATTTTACGTGAAAGTATGTGTACTACTTTAACATTTAAGGCTTTCAACATTTATTTTACTGTTTCAATATCTAATTATTAATAGTTAATAACTTTTTCAGGAGGTTTAGTATATTGAATATGGATTTTGGTTTACATGGTTCTTTGTTTCTTGAGACTTTATGAAACTAAATTTGAGATCTTCGCGGATTAGTAAGTTCGTGGAAAGTTTTTGTAAGTTCATAGATAAACAGTACAATATGGTTTCAAATGTGCTATTGCATTGGACGTCGAAGTAATTGTTTAATTATTAAACTATTATTTTAAACGATTTGCAATTTCTATAAAAAAGTTCTGAAGTTTGAAGATTTCGTTTTATTTTATCATAGTGTATTGTTTCTTTGTCTGAGGAGAGACTTGTGTTATTTATTTTGCAGGATTTTAAATCTTTATGGGATGAATTTTTGAAATATGGGCTTGCATCTATGATATGAATTTCGTAGAGGTAAATGATATAGTGCAATTTTAAATAAAACGAGTAAATATTGCTTTATTCTGTTGATGAAACAGTTGCCGGATTACCGAAGTGTGCATTCCAAAAAAAAAAAAAAAAAAAAAAAAAAAAATATTGTAGCTTTTTAATGTACGACACCAATGATTCACAACATTCTGTCTGAATGGATGAACTCGTGCTGAGACGACGTTGCGGGAACATATTTTTAAGGGTATTTCTATGAAAAATGGAATTTCACGTGAAAATGCTTTATCCTACAATCCGAATTTATATTCCTTGAAGCAAGTAATCCTTTTTCCATTATATCACTATTTTTAGGTCGTTCCAAGCTTAACAAAAGAGAACGTAAAAAATGTAGATTATCTGAAAATATGTCCGACCAATCGATACTTTTTATATGCACAAATTTTCCATAATCGTAACATAAACCTCGTGCAACTATTTTTTGTTACAAGACAATACTCTCAACTATGCTTAATTAACGTATAATAAATTATATCTCGATGAAAACCTCCATCCCTCTTCTTACAATATCAAATCGTATTAAATAAAGGTAAATAGAATTTCCTTTTAGCGTTCATTTCGACATTACGTTCGAACTTTTGAATCCTATTTTTGTTATTTTACAAACAAGTGAGCATGTGCGTGGTGGGGCTAAGACAAAAGATATGAGGCTAAGACAAAAGACAAGGGGTTGCTAACGGACATAAACGAATTAACAGGAGTATGAGTTGATAAGCCAGAGAGTGCGGATTGCGTTGTCGAGATAGCATTGCTAGCGTTGTTGAGAGAGAGTTGAAACCGCGGTGACGAGAGTTACTAATTAATTATCTAGTTGTCTTAATTATAATACGTTCATGTTAAATAACCATCGTTTCCTGTTTAATCAACATCTGTTTAATCCATTTATTATTAATAAACTAACTACAGTAGTTCACGATACTACACATCTAATAAATATAATTTTGATCATAGAATTTGTTCCATAAATAAGAAAGAATAAACCCACGATTTTGAAATATACCGATGTGTACAGCTTTCCCGCGCAAGTTTCATATTTTACTCGTCGCTAGCTTCAGCGTTAAATAAAAATCTAGCCCTTAATCGATTAATACAACCGTTCAAACAAACGTCGCTTGGCTAAATTGGCACGCGGTGCATTCACAATGCACGCCCAAAGGGATCGTTTCGACGCGAGTTTCCGCGCCACTGGCTTAGTCTGTAAACGATACAAATACAGACCGGTTGTCACGCGAGATATTAATTTTCCGTGCGTTTTCGATTGTCTCCGTGCGTGCACGCGAAACGACCGGGTTAAAAAAATAAAAAAAAAAAATAACAAAAAATAAAAAAAGAAAAGAAACAGTCGTGAAATCCGGGAAAAAGATAAGGTCGGTTTCACACAATAATACGCGTATTGTGATACACGTGTGGCGGCTCTCGACAGCAAAATACCACCACTCGACACTGACTAGTGTCGGACGACGGCAGCGCACTGGTTAGCATCTTAGGTTACGAACGTTCGGGACTTGAGTTTCAAATCCCGGCGACCGGAGTTCGATTTTTCTTCCACGATCCAAAAATGAGAAGAAAAATACAGCAGTTCCCCAGCAAGCAACACCGGCGACCCGCAGCAGAAAATCTGTCTCACTCTATACACTAGCAGTAGCGCACTACTACAAACAAATAATACCACCTCACACGTATCGCGATACCTGTATCGCAAGAATATCCCTTAAATGTCGCTATTTGTCTTTTAACGTTTCGACTGTCGCCTCTGTATGAAAAGTAGTATAGTAGGAAAGACATAAGTAGGATAAAGTAGTATGAAAATATAGTTGCCTACGACTCACGAGAATCGTCATGTGAACGGCTTCCATCGGTGTATACATGTACAATCAGTAGCTCTGTGTGAAACCGGTCTAAGGGTAAAACGAACGACGGAAAATCAAAAGAAAAAAAGAGCCATGCACTGGTCGCGTATACGCAGAGAAAGAGAATATTTGTAGTGGTTTCATCGGTTAGGAAAAAACGCAGGAATTACTAGAATTTTCGGAAGCGAAAGCGCGTTATACACGGCTGTCAAAACCACAGTGTCGCCAATTTTTGCAAAAAGTGCGACGTTTTGAAACTCCCGTTAATCATCACATTATTAAGCATCAAATTATCAACGTTAGCGTCTCCACGCTCACGTTATGATCAGGCTATGGTTACTTAGGCTTATGGTAGATTTGTAAATATGGTTATCGTGTTTTGACAAATTGTCGTTCAGATGAACGAAACATCAGAAAACCGAATACTATGGTTTTATAAAAACTATACGAAAATTGTCTTATCTACTGGTATAGTTTACATCAACCAGTACTCTATTTTGAATATTTTACATACTTTGCGTATTATATATAAATAAGACGATGGAATGTAATGTAAAAAAATTCACGAAAATTGAGCTCGATAAGAATTTGTATTGTGAAATTTTATCAACATTCCAATTCAATATTTTTACTGTCGCTATTATCCAATAGAATTTACTATGAATTGCAGCTTGTGATTCGCAATGTTCAGAGATTAGATCGATAAAAGTTCGTCAAATTTATCGATATTCTATTTACTATTAAAAATTGCAGCTTGTAATTTGTCCCTTTCAGAGAGTAGGTCCGATGAATGCTTGTAAATTTAATTAATATTTCAATTAAATCTCTTTACGTTCGTTAATATTATGAAACAGAATTTAGTAAAAAGAATCGTAAGCTGTAACTCGTGATACGCAGAATCTCGTAAATATGTACCCCGCAAGATAAAAGCTAACATTCCACGCGATTCAATTTCCTATTTCGAAACCATTTCTTCGATGCTTCGCATTGAGCTTCGTTATTAAAACGATATCTCGTTCAACGGCTGTGCAATGGTATCCTGTATCGCATCAGGATCGAGCGGACACAGGCGGTTTCGAAATGATTATGGGTAGAAAGAGAGAAAGAGAGACAGGGGTAGAAAAGTTTCGACACGCAGCCTTTTGTCGCGTGCGTGGGTTTCGTATTATCGGCGCTTGCGAAACGCTAGAAAACAAATACCATTGTAATTCCGACGATTTTTTTTTATCGTCCCCCGCCCTCTCTTCTTCTTCTTTTTGTTTCGTTTTACGCTTCATATGACACACGATACGCGACGGACAGCGTCCGCCTGCCTCTCGTCCGTCCGCGTGTCGATGAAAAGCAAATCCATTTTCAGCCAAATTACACGCGCCTCTCGTTTACGGACCTGCGACACTACGTTGAATATCATTTTCCTCGCACTATATTCTCCCATTAACTTGTTTAGTTTCCCGTGTTTTCGGCTCTTTTCCCTATTCTCGTACGATTTTAATTATGAATATGACAATTAGAATAGAATCGCAGACGCAAGTGATATTCAGACTGCGAGCCTCTATGCAAATTCAAATTTTTTACACACGCGATCAAAGAAATAGAATTCAAACGGAAATTCGTGTTACCTATCAAATTTTCGTTATAACGAAACTTCGTAATGACTCCACTTTGTATATTCTAATTTTGGAATTACTTGTTCTGTCTGACAATGATTTCAGAGTTTCTTTATTTTAGGAATTAAACAGCATCTATCGCAAATGCGGTTGAAAATCGTTCAACTTTCTGAATGGTAAAAAATATATTAAGGGATTAACCTAAATGGAATTTGGTGAAAATGGGAGGATTAAACAACGATTTAAAATCGACGAAACGAAAAATGTGCGCTGCCCACCATTTTTTCAAGCCGACATCCGATGACATAGCGGCGTCATTAATTGCAATTTCCCTGATTGTTTACAGTATGGGAATGTCGCGGATAAATGTCGCTACGTGGTTGACATCCTTCGCGATGTACGCGTGTTCGAAACGTTTTGCCTTGACAGCGATCTATCGGCTTACTCTCTCAACGTTCATAGGTTAGATACGACGACATATTTTTATATAAATATTTTTTTATAAAACCAGTAATATCGCATTTTAAAAATAAAAAAGGACGAAGATCGGTATATACAAACAGTTATTTATAATATCCTACGTAGATGATATTTTGTTAAAATGATTAATATCACTTCTGTACTAGTTCTTCTACTATTTAGATCAGCTTTCTGATTCTACATTAATCGCAAAATAATTTTAGGATTAATTTTACCATTCACTTTACAGTAACAGAAATTTTACGTACAGTACAGGAATACGTGTAAACTTTTTATCATTTACCTTTATCGCGGCTACTTAATGATAATGAATTACGATGTATCTAAGCTTCAGGCTCGAAAGTTTGTTCCCGAAGGATTTGGTCTGCGCTGATATCCTATATTTCAGTTCGTTATACGCGCATATTTTCTATCATTTATCTTTAACGTAGCTGCTTAATGATAATGCATTATGATTTATCTAATCTTCCGACTGGAACATCTGGTCCGCCCTGATACTTTTATACATCGTTACAAATAGTAAAACCGATGTAATTGCAATGACACAGCGAGAGAAATATCTGTTACCAACAGTCTGTTCCACAAAACACTCTCTCCAAGTCCATTTCATTCAGACCATTCGTCACGCTATTAAACGGGACACGTTCGTGGAACACTACAACACTGTTCATCGATGGATGTGCAAGCATGCATCGTGCATAGGGAAGCAGCCCCGATTGCCAAGTATGACATAGTACACCGTTCCCACCATATTTCCTTTTTAATCTTTCTCTCTGTTCTTTTTTCTTTTTTTTTTTTTTTTTTTTTTTTATTCCAACGCTGGTGTCGTTTCATTCGACACGCGGTTCGCGACCAATTGAAAACTTCGTCCAGCTCGGATTCTATCAGCTACAACATCGAGACGCGTACAACGACAAAAGTTTCTACGATTCTCCGTATTGTCTCTTTCGTGTACCATATAATTTACTGGCATACGTTTTACGATAATTTACAGGCACAACTAGTTTATCGCGAACGGGACAGGTATCAATTTTGTGCCAAACTCGGTGTAAACTGACAATTTCGATGGATTCGTTAGCCGCGTTAATTAATGTACTGATTACCTTATTAGCGACGAGTGTCGGGTGTTATTTCGATGGAAAGAGGATTGTGATCATTGTTCAAGAACGTGGATAATTTTCTAGCCGAGTAGAAGCCACTGAGGATGGAATATCGTTAGGTAAAATTCTGTTCTATTTTTTAGGAACACTTAGGGGATTTATTATTACGGACTACGCGTGATATTATTCTTATATTTACTATTATTATGATTATATATAATAGTTCGTTATAACAAATGATGGTGGTTACAGTTGATAGACGACGTAAGTTAATTAGACGGAAAGATAATTAGAAGATAATTTAATATGACTGAAAATTTCGACAATGTTCTTCTTGTCTTAAGATTGGACACAACCAATAAAAAACAGATCATTGAAAACCAATTTTTCAAAAGAAAATTCAATTCATGTATCGACTATTCATAAGCAACAGATCCTTGGAAATCTTCTTTCTAAAATAAAACCGAACTCCCTTCGAAATCCTCGGTTCCTCCACAACGTCCAACCAAGACTCGCATTCTCGTTTATGAAAATTTCCAAAGTCAATCGAGTAAGAATGTGTAAGCCGATGAACGACGAGCAACATCACGTACCTTGGGAAAGATTTCATCCTCGATACACGATGATCTTTCGTGTTGGATCCTCTACACGTTTCCCCGGTGTACACGAGGAATTACGTATCGGTCGAATAAAATCCTCTTATCATGAAAGAGACGCAACCACCTCTTTGCTGTCCACGATTAAAACGTTATTTAACCAACAACGGGTATAATAACATCTGCCACCGTATGGAGCGTTTCGTTCGGTTTTTCCTTCTTTTACCTTCCCCGACTTTTCTCCTCGTCGATGTTTATAACGTTGTTTCATCGCTGGTCAAAGGTTTCGCGGCGTTAATGGCCACGATAAGCCGCTTTGGCCACGGAGTCCGAGGATCAGCGTGGAATTAATTGGTCGACACCGATGGCTACCAGAAACTTTGTATACCGGCCATTCAATTCGTGCGAATTTCTGGTTAAAATAGTTCACTGATGTAGAATTTCGGATACACGAAGGATTATTGGTTTATGATGGGGAAAATTTGTGTAAAACTGGTTTACGCCTGTTTGCGAATATTCGGTGTTAGAGGTTTCCAGAGAATTAATTCGATAATCCATTCGTTGGATTATTTTCCGTTGATTGATATGGTTTATTAGATCATTTCACGAGTAATTCATCATTTCACGATGGAATAAAACTGCTCGGCATTGCTACCGATTAAATAAAATTCATTTCCAATTCGTTACTGTTTATCGTTCTATGCTATTTCCCCATCTTTTTAATCGCTAAATATTTCAAATTGTTTGCTTTAGAGATTCAAAGTGTAAGATATTCTGTAAAATTAAAAAGTTACCCCTGCAATGTTCCTGTTGAGGTTATTAGATGTATGTGAACAAAAGAACGCGTGGATAAATTGTAAGGTAGGAATATAATTGAGCTGATCCAGTATTACCCTATGACTGAAAATCCTGAAGCCAATACCTATCTACTATTTATGGTTTGCCTTCGACGCAGTCTTTTGTCTATACGCTGTCGATGGTTTCAATGCTTGAGAAAACTAAAAGACCAGATGTAGAGTTTCCTTAGAAGTGATGACCACTTCAACAGTTCCAAAAGATTTTCTTTTTTTTTTATTTGCGTTTATTTTACAATCAATTTTCGTTAGAGAATCTTAAGTAAATTTATCTGGCGTGGTACTATGACATGGTTAATAAGTGTTTATAGCATGTTTGATTCTATTTGGATCTAGCACTTAGGTCTAAGGTGTAATGTCTTTTTAGCCTGCGGATCTGTTCCGACGTGTCGAGTAGTTGAGTAATTAGAGGGTTTTGATGGTTGTTAACTCTTGTGCTGTGTCTATTGCTGAATTTGGATAATTCTTCTTTGACCGTGGGTATCTGGAGGTCGTGATGTATCGTTTCGTTGGTGACGTACCAAGATGCGTCTATTAGGAATCTTAAGGCTTTCGATTGGAATCGTTGGAGAATCTCTATGTTGGAATTACTTGCTGTTCCCCATAATTGAATTCCATAGGTCCAAACAGGTTTTAATATGGCTTAATTTTACTTTGCGTGTTTAAGTTGGAACGTCGGCCGACGAGCCAGTAGAATTTTTTAAATTTTGCTTTGAGTTGTTTGGTTTTATCTAAGATATGTTGTTTCCATGTCAATCTTCTGTCCAGAATCATGCCCAGATATCTGACTGACTCTTTATCTGGAATAGGTATATTGTTTATCGTCACCTGTGGCTAGGATTGTTTTCGTAGCGTGAAAGTTATGTGGCTGGATTTGTTTTCGTTGACTTTGAAGCGCCATTTGTGGAACCACTCTTCCATAGAGTCGAGGAGGCAATTGTCAGGTCTGAGAGTTCCAAAAGATGAAAATTATTCTTCGAAACTGCTTCCACTATGCTATATCGAATAGTTCTAATTTTGCTGATTATCGTACAACCCGATATTTTATAAAATTTTCTCTGGAAGTTAATCTCTGAAATGTTTCGAAATTTTCAAAAGCTAGAAATTCATTGAAAGCATGCAATTTATTTCTCGTGCCTTCTACATTTGTCACCATCGTTTAATTTTTGGGAAACTTCCGACTGGATTTATGGGTTACATGCTCGCTCATTTTGTGAAAGCGACAAGTTTATCTTTAGATAGGATGCAGTGAAAATGGTATAAAAATAGTAAAAACGTAACTAACAATAAAGTTCGAGGAACGTAAGGCAATTTATATCCGTCAAAAGATACGAACATAAATACAGATTTCCTCGTAAAAGTGAAAAAGGACATGTCAAGCTGTGTGCGCTCGGATATACGCATCGCGCGTGTCACATTTTTATATAGGAACACACCTGTTCCTTGAGAGTTTAAAACATATGCTAGGAAATTTCTTTTCTCTTTTTAATTACAAGTACATCGTCCTTCTCAAACTGTTAGATTATAATTTCCTAATTTTTATTTTCATTTGTTACTTCCTTGCTGCCCGTATTAATTTCTTTTATTATTAAACTTTATCGCATTTTCATGTTACTACGTAGTAACCTTTGTGGCTACGATCTCTCCTTTTTTTAATTCTCAGACTTCTCTTGTCATTCCTGCAATTCTATTTTTTTGTACGCTTTCTCTACTTTTGCTATTTTGCTTTTGCTGTATTGTATTTTTTTATTGCTAGAATTCCTTTTTTAGTATCCTTGCTTCATTCCTTTTTTATTAGAGAAATTTCCGTTTTACTAATCTCGCGCTATTACTTCTACTATTCGAGTAGCTTTTTTATTTTCTTGCATTGTTTTTTCTTTATTACAGAAATTTCCTTCCTGACGATTTCACGCTATACATCCGCACTGTTACAAATTCTACCGTAATATCCTTTTGTCCTTTTTTATCATTATTATACAAATTAAATAAGAATTTCTCTACTTTATATCTTTGCGTTGGTTTTCAAATTTAAATTAAATTAATTTCTCCCATTATTTAGAATATTATTTAAGAATGTATTTACCCTTGATCGTATGCAAAAATTTTGAAAATTTCAGTTTTAACATGCTAGAGAAATCATCTTAGAAACGTATTGCCGGAAAAGAGCCCACCAGGTATTATATATGTTTCTATGGTTTATACATACTGATCCAGGACTCTATCCCGCAAGTGGCAGAAACCGGAAGACAACCCTCAGAAACGCCTACAGCAGTCAGGTAATCGCCGCAAATGATTTGGGAGAAAGTGACCACTAACGACCACTAACTGACCACAGAGTGAGCAGTGTACAAGGCCAGTGATCGGTTAAGGAGAAGTAGTTAGTATATAGTAGTTCCGAACATACTGATACTCTTACACAAACTTGCGAAACTGACCTTTCTAATGAAAAAATTATTCTTTAAAATATTTATCTTCTCATTGCATTGACCAGTGAATCGACGAAGATCAGTTAATTCATCATTGCCAATAATAATTGGACATAATAATTTTTGTATTTAGGAATATTCTACTTTCGTTTTGTGTTCTTCTCTGAACTCGTTAAGCAACAAATTATTGGGTTGGCAACCAAGTCATTAGGTGGTAATGACAAAATCTGTAATCACTTAATTACCAACTCAATATATTGTACTTACATTCTCAGGTATTAAAAATGATTAATTTAAAGCATAAGCTGTCGGACTGAATTTTGATAGGATACATTGTTTTCATAGTCATAGCAGAACATATAAACACAATTATAATTACAGTTCAGGAAATATCTACAAATCGTACTCAGAGCTCTGTTTTGTCCATTATTTCGATTATTGTTTCAAACCAATAACCAAGTACTCGCATAATCGAATTTACAGTAGCGTACTTAATATAACAATTGATGATATAAAATAGATAGTAGCTGAGAAACCTAAGCGTGAGGTTGCAAAAGCTGGACGAATGTAAGAGATGAATATAAAATATCAAAATGGAAAATGGAGGAAGATTTTCTTAGCTTTCGCGTAGAAATCCCTTCCAACGCAGCCTTGCAGTTTTCAATCTGTGCTCCCTTTTGCCACCGTTCGCGCGTTTTAAAATTCACAAACGCACGTCCACTGTCAGTTCGAATTTTCGGTCCCATCGATCGATCGCAGTATTAGCGTAGAAAATACGGCGGCACCTGAAGCCAGATCGATGCGCAATGCGCGCGGACATAAACCGTAAAAAATAACGTGAAAACGGCACGTCAGCGATAAGCTGGCCCGGTGTTTAAAGTTTATTACACGCGCAGGCAACATTGACAAATAATAACCGGCAAGGATCGTACATTAAATCGAATAACCCCCGGGCCAGGTGGTCTGCGATTGATATAAAATATTTTTGCTCCGCGATGTCGACCACGTTAAACGCTTTGCAAGACGAGATAACGCGAAATTTCGAACTCTTTCGCCAATTATTATTTCGGGATGCATAGCCAGCGTACGTTTATCGCTGCTATTGAAATAAGAGAAGAACAATTTCACTGCGCGCTAATTTTCCTGTATCTTTGAAAATATGCGCGACACGGCAAAAGTATGGTAAAAGATTACTTGGCCAGTAACTCGAGATATGATATTTATGGCAGATGTGATTTCGTTATTTTCACGCGAGTTTGTTTTTTATGGTATTAATTAAGAGCGTTTGTAGCAATGGCAGGTTATTTCAATTCTCTGCCTACGATTTTCAAACGTGATGGACTGCAAATTTCCTTCTGCGATTTATATCCTTCTCGATTTAAATATTTCATTGTATGTTTCGCGTATCTTTGAAAATATTCTCGATACGGAGGAATTCGGTAAAAAAAATTACTTGGGTTGCGAATTGAGATAATATATTTATAGCAGATACGATTTTGTTATTTTTACGCAACTTTCTTTTTTGTTAAAGTTAACGATCTTATCTGCAATTTTAAATAGCGATGGATTTTAAATCTCTTTTCGCAATTTATATTTTTCTCAAGTTAAATATTCAATTACATACCTGAATGACATGTTATAAAAAAGGAGAGAGAAAAAGTATAGAATAGGAAAAATCAAGGAAAATTAGAGAAGATTACAACAGCTTTGTGGTTTCAAAATAAAACGTTCTCCGGTAAATGTTTCTCTTCCCGTCACTGTTTCCCTTTTAGAATTATGCTTTTTCCTTTAACAATGTTCCCCGTAAAAAAGCTACAAAAATACTGAATGAACTTTCCTACTCTATAAACACGATATTATACTAGGCTATTCTTTACAAAAAATTAATTAAGAACTGTAATTGATGGACATCCTCTATACAATAGATGAATACGCTTCACAACCACGTCGCATTTGATTACTTTACTATGATCTTTCTTTTATGTTTATTGTGTACTATAGCTTAGAATTATTTCAAAATCAAAAGAAATATAAATTTCTAAATACACGCCCGTTAAACAAAATTTCTCGAACGATAGCAAAAATATATTTCATTTTAGAAAGTTCCGGCATTAAAAAAAAAAAAAAAAAAAAAGGAGCAAAGCTAACCCAGTCAGTTACTCTTTGCAACAATTTCGCTGCATTCACTAACACATTCTACTGCCATATTATCTACACTTTCACCAATATTAAATAGTCGCACCTAATAGTCGCCCTTAATTATACAGAAAGAAACTTCAACTCGCCCACGCAACTTTGGTAAATTCGAACATAAATTATGCTTTTGGTATCGTGCAATGTTTAGATAGCGAGAAGAGCAGCTGACAACTTCTCCACTCCCCGTATTCTTGCGCGCAATCCTCCTAATAATAAACACGACGTTGCGGTTGCCACAGTTCCACGTCATTAACCTTTTCCCTGGGATGAGACTGCAAACTGCACTTAAAAAAAGAAAATAAGCGAGTAGTCCAGCGCGACTACCCTCGGCTATAGCTGCGGATGCACGCGTCGTAATTTCTCCTCGAAAAAACCAAGAAAAAAGAACGTGATTCCACTGAAAAAAAAATACCTTACACACGATTAGACCGTAGAAAAAATATCCTGAAAATAAAATAATAGCTAAGGGTTCGGGAGAAAGAGAGTGACATTTAGGTTGTGCAAGGGGTAATTTTTATCGCAACAGCCCTCGATCATCGGGGGAAGACACGAGCTTTCGAGTCTATTAATAATATATACACGGGTTATTACATTAACGATTAGGTGCAGAAGTTCTTAGACCTGTTATTCTTTCATGTGCACAAGCGACACGTCATTTTCCCCGCTGCTTTTCACGTAAACCTGTCGCCATGGTATGGGTGTGAAACACACGTGGGCGGTCTTTAAGCCGTTGCTCGAGGAAGTTTAAGCCTTTTGCGATAAAATATCCAGACACGGAATTACTCGAGAAGCTTATGGTTTATCGAGCACGATAGCTAGAGTACGAAACGTGTTAGCGCAATGTCGACTGGGTATTTTATAGGAGAAATTAACGATGGAAGAGTCTTGTACGCGATTGAAATATCTGATATTATTAGAATCTTAAGATTAAATTAGAAATTTACAAGTCGTGATTAGACTACGGATATTCATGGAAATTCGTAATTTTGCGCATATAATTCACACTATTGGAATACAACGATATTTCACGCATAGGCATAAATACTCTTGCACAGACACCCACACAGGCATTTGAACAGGACACTTACGCAGATCATACTCATTACTGTGTAGAGAATGGGGTTCAAAGTATTTAAGGGATCATGGGTCACTATCTGAGTCTAGTCTGAGAGTAACTGGTCAACAATCAACAATTCTCCATACGTTGTTAATTATATCACTCGCTTAGATACATTTGGTTCTGTAGTTCTGTTTAATAAACATCACTGAATATTATTTTAACACAAACATTGTGTCGTCCACAGATTATTAATCTTAACTTCAAGATTAAATTCTAACATACAGAATGGAATTTAGATGGAAAGCTGTTTTATCTGTTGCTGTAATATAGGGCGCTGTATTTTGCGTGTTTTATGTGCTTTCGCGTATTGTGCGAGTTCTGTGCATTTTTGTATCTTCGAATATCGTTCAATAAGTGCGTAAGAATGTGTAGTATCGTTACGATTTTCAAGATTTTGATATTTCTAATTCTGTCGTATGATGGCAAGAAGTTTGATAACATAACTTACGCTGTGATATTTATTTCCACACAATTGAAATATTAGAATGTTACGTGTTACACTCGTACAAAAATGTATAGATGCTAATGAAAATCTTTGACGAGAAATCTAAATGATACCCTTCTTCGAATAAACGGACGTTTAAACAATAGATTAAGCGAAAATAAATAAACAAAGAATAAATAAATGAATCAAAATTTAGAAGGAACTGTAAAGAACATGGAAGAGATTCCGTGTCGTGGACGCAGAATTCATCATGAACGAATTTTTAGCTTTCACTCCACGATTTATCTTACAAAATCGTTGAAGCATGATTAGGTTATTACTGTTATTGTTCGTAAATATTTCATGATTCGTAATTCGTTAAAATGCTTAGAGCATCTTACGAGGAATTACTCGAGAAAATTCCGAGTTTTGTTGGCCGGTTGTTGAAGTTGGTAGCTTGAGAATAAGTTAATATTTAACTTAGACCCGACGAGGAAATAATTAATGTGGAGAAATTTAGGGTAACGGGAGTCACAGGAACTCGAACAGGAATTATCACCGTGAGCGGCAAGGTGACAAACGTATTTCAACGGGTGTTCAACGCAATACGTATCTAACCGTTTCACTTCCGCGCCTCGTCGAATTTCCGTTTTCGATTTATTCGCGCCGCCACATACCGTTCAATTAACTTCTTCTGCGAGCAAAATGAACGTGGGAAAGACAGCGTGACGCAGTCTGAAACGCATGCTAGCTACCCCCCCCCTCCCCAAAAAAGTGAAAAAACGAGAGGGAAAAGTAATAAAAAGGAAAACAAAAAAAAAAAAAAAAAATAAAGAATTTGAAACCGAGCGCGAGTGCGCATAAAATATTAAAGAAGAGTAACAAGTTCTGCTTTCACTCAGCCTCTGTATCTCCAGCAAGCGAATTTCCGGCGTGATAACACGAAGTTCTTAGAAGTAGCGCTAAAACGTTTGTCACGAGCTCATTTATCCCTGGCAACATTGAAAACCGAGACTTCAATATTTATGAGGCTGAATCCCAGAAGTAATTGCTTGCAGCAAGTTAGGAAGCTTTTAGGAAGTTTTAAATATTTGATAAACTATAATGATTTTTCCATTTATTTATTATCCGAAGGTGCTACTGTTTACGAACAACGATGAAAAAATAATAAAATCTAAGATTTCGTGGTCGATCCTTTTATAATTTAGAGTATGTTTTTTTTTTATCTTAGAATAGTAAAAAAAATTCAATTTGAACATAAATGATGCAGTTTGCTTACGAAAGTACATAGAAAAATATATATTTATCGATAAATCTGTTTGCAAACGAAATCTAATTTTTCTTATTCTCTGTATTAAATTCCAATATGCTTTTTCATACTGAAAATTCACAAATTCTACTAATCTGCAAGCAAAGGTCCACGAAACGAATATATAATCATCTATTTTCAATGAAACAGTTTTTGCCAAATACTAATGAAATAATTCGGAGGTGGGATAGTGATCTCATTTAGCAGTAATCCCATGCTATGTAAATTATACTTCACGCACATGGTCATTATCCCGAATTCAATTGAATCGGTTAACAGTTTTGCCCGCACTCCAAAGTACGGCCAACGTAGCGTTAAAATGTTTGTTCAAACATAGTTTTGTCTAATTTCGCCACGTCGGAGACACGGTTGAAACAAGGTTTCCAGCGAGTTGAATTAATCCGCTTCCCAGCTTTCATGGACACGGGCTTTTTCGCTTTAACGGGTACGACAAACAGCAAAGACGCTAATGAAATAATGTTACACATGTCGATTATACGTCGTGAAACTATCATCAATATTTTCCTAAAATTATTTTACACATTTTCTGTTTATGAGAATGAAAGACGTAGAAAACTACCGTACAAACGAGTCTCCAAGAACTAACAATCTTTTTGCTTTCGAGATAAAACTGTTGGCCTCGAAACATTCAATTGAAAATTGTGTTAGATTCGTTGGTCGACAGAATCGCGACAACAATTTTCAGAACGCAAGGATTCTTCCATTATTTGTAGAAAAGCATGTTTACGACGTTATTACATTATATTTAACCTTAATTGAAATTATGATCGTAATTTCAGTTTCCCGTGATCTCGACAACTAACCACGAGTTTCGTCAAACTTTATTCTGAAGAAAAACACCGAGTGTTCTGGAAGTATTTGACTCGCCCGCAGTTCTTGTAACAATAACGGTGAGTTGCCTCCGGCAAGATGGACCAGCCCGGTCAGAACTTCAGACTTGATACGATGGTAAAGTCTTTAATTAACTGTCCATCATTTTGTTCCTCGCGATGAACGCACGCTTGAACTGATTTTTCAAACAGCAGAATCACGCTCTTCTAACGCGATTCATTTTATTTTAAATCCACATTTGCATTTAGACTCTAATGATCGGGCGTTGAACGTCTTCCGACTTTTTACTATTCTATCGAATAATAATTTTCCTCGATAAAACGAGCGTAAGGCAATTAAATTAACGCGTCTGTTATTTGTAACCTACACGAAAGCGGACGTAGTTATCAATAAAATTATAATGTAACGCTAAAAATTGTTTGGCGCTCACGAAATAACAAAATTTATATTATATATTATAATATATAATAAATTCATAATAAATTCATTCATCGAAATAAAACATATATACGAGGCTGAGGAGGTAGTAGTACATAATAGAATAAAATTACCTGTGTATATAACACCAAAGATTATGCGATATTTTACATTTCTCTTTATACGTCAGCTTAACTTCGTCCAGTTGCAAATACTTTCAGTTTGATATCTATTTGCATAATAAGTTAATTAATTAGTCTTTCTTAAATGGTAAATTAACTTGCGTAAATCTTGAAATAAATTTGCTAATTTTTCTAACGTTCATCGAGATAATATCGCAACGTCGTCTGTCCAGACAATATGGCAGTTTATACCTGAAGTTTACGCGAGAACGGATCTATCCAATCGGCTAAGAGAACATCCATGTTGAAATCTACATAACTAGGGTTCTCGAGGGGATACATCCTGTGTCCGAAGGCCGCAATCTCCGTGGATTAAACACGAGTTCTTAGTACGGTCCATCGGTTTCCTCGACACGAAGGGAATTGGAAAACTACTCGACAACTTACAACTAGTTTGATGGAATTATGTTTTAGCCTGGACGCAACAAGTACGATGACTGTCTTTCCCAAATTTTTTCTTTCGCCCAATTCAAGTCTAACTTAAAGATAATATTTCTAACATCGCAAGATAAAGGAAAACGCTCAATCTATCTTTTCTTTCTCTTATTGCCACTATAATAGCGTTGTCTGCTATTCTGCTGCATCTTTCTTTTTGTTTAACGCGAATCTACCCAAAAATACTATGCTAAGAGAACATAGGATTGTGCATCATTTTTACTTCCATTTGTTTGGATGTGTTCGAACAAAATGTAATATGTAACAGCGATGGACAATATCTTCTTAGTACTCGTATCATTATCCTTAATTCTTATCATTATTTTCTAATTATTTGGTCCAAAAATGCTACCATAGCATAGCACAATATTGCTACTTTCTTCTACCTAATTCAAACGTGACCGAAAATGAAACGTGCAACTATGATTTGGTATATGATGTTATGTTATATGGAATAACGAATGATTTTTTCCTTTTACCTAACTAAAATAACGCAATGACACAATCTCATGTACTTTCTCTTTTTACTTAACCCAGATTTAAAAAGGAAAAAAATACTATGTGGAACTATGGAAAATTGCGTTCGTCGTCTTTCCTTCCATTTAAATTGACGCGTTGATTAAAAGTTCCGATTCTACTTAGCAAAACTATATAAATATGTAGGTATAACGATTCACGGTAAATTGCAATCCACGGAGAATCCGTGCCACAGCAGCGAATATCCTTTGGAAAATGTAAAATCGGTCCAGAGAGAATCGAGAAACAACGAAACCGACGTAAGCTTACCTTAAGCAGCTTCCAAAGATCGATCTCAAACTCAGGCAAGGGCCGATAATCCTATCGAATACTTTTTTTGTATCCCATTCCGTGGACGCCCCTTGCACGTTTACAGTATCTTCGAGAATAAACGACGAATTCACGGGATTTCGCCTAACTGTACGTGTGTAACGTGTTTAGCTGGCAAAGAAAGTCTCACTTTTTCCGGTGAATTTCCGTCTTCTCCTCTTTTCTCGTTGATTCGCTGATTAGAAGCTATACGTTGTTCGTTTCTTCAAGAAATACGTTTTCCAAAAGTGATCAAACATCGGTTCCGCGTGCAAAATATACCGATATTAGATAACTAAAATAATATCTAATAACTTGGCTGCAGATATTCCATGTAAATTCATATTTTTATGGATAACAGCGAACATTGGACGAGAGCGTATTTTATCTTTTAAACGATGCAGAATTTATTTTACTTTTGATATTTTATAGTATATTTAAGAATATATGATCAAAGAATATATATAGAAATTACAAGATGTAGAATCATAACAGTTATGCTTCTTTACGTTGTTAATGAAACTTCAACGTGTTCTATATTATACATACGATATAGACATAAAAACTTTCTATCGTCTAGCCAGCGTATATCGATATAATAAATAAATCGTTGATAACGAATTGACGTTGCAGCAATGAACTGCAGACAGAAAAAAAAAAAAATTGCGTATACAATGCGCAGGTTTCAACGACACAAATTGTTACCAAAGAAGAAAATTCAATTTTCGCGGAAACCGCGAAACATTCCAATCGGAACGCGAAATACCATTTTTCCCCTCTCGGTTTTCGGTTCGATTTTTGATTAAATGATACAGCAATCGAGGAGAAACAGCCGGTTTTCGAAAACAGGCTCGCGCCTAGTACGTGTTTTGCCACTGCGAAAACGCGGAACGTCGAAAGAGAGGAGGATAAAAAAAAAAGGGAGAGAACGAGAGAGAAGAGGCCTAGAGGGCAGACGAGGTAAACGGTTCGGTGGATTTACTAATTAAAAATGGAAATTAAAAGACCGGAGGCTGAATGCGGTCGAAACAAAACGACGACATTCAACTTACGAAAATCGTGGCGACAATCTTTACACCGAAGACAGAACGTTTATCGTATCTTCATTTTTCCCAGAGTACGAAATTTTCCAATTTCATGTAAATAAAAAATTTCGCTTTGCAAGATAGTAAGAGGCTGCGTGTATTTTTTGCATTTTTTTTTCAATTAACTGTGGTGTTAATTTATATTTGTCTTCCTTGCTTTCGTTCAATCTGTTTCTCAACAAACTTCTTTTTCCTAATTAAATTACCAAGGGTTTACAAATATTAATCTACCAAATATTTGCTCCTTAACAATAATAATAATAAAAAAAAAATTCGGAAGATCCACGAGCTTAATATGTAATAACTGATCTGTTACATTCGATTCAAGACGGAAGCAATTTTATAGTTTCATCGGCTCAACATCTCGTTGGTCAACGAAGCATCTATCAAAAATTCCTTGCCACGAAGACCAACGGCTCCTCGACAACTAGTTCGTCACATTTGATTGAACACGGAATCCAATTACCATCGACCAATTTCATCCTTGTGCGATATTAACTCGTCCATTACAAAACCACCCCATTCAACAATCGAGCTACATCCGAAAAATCTGCTTCACGAGGAATCCATCAAGTTATCAACAATCAGCTGCTCATCAGAGAATCCAATTACCGATCGACCGATTAATTTTTCCACGGAACGATAGGCCTCGTCACTTTCAGCGTGTAAATACTTTTTCTAGCCGCCGAAAGTTTTTTTGCATTTCAAAAGTTTCGAATCTCCAACTTAAAAATCCTAAGATTTCGAGGTACAGAGCTTGGAAATTTGACATCTTAGAGTCCTGGTGGAGCATTGAAATCGCCGCTCTTGTAATACGAAAGCTTCGAATCTATAATTTCAGAATCCTAAAATTCGAAAATAAGGTTGCCACCTTTCATCTTCGTAGCATCAAATTTTCTCATATTATAAAAGAATTACTAAAGCTTACGAAGTTTGATATGTTTGAACCTGATTAATTACTATACCGCGAATGCTGTAATAAATACAATGGTATGCGAATACTTCGTCCAGCCACTGTATACGTTCGGTAATTAATCTTTCGAAAAATATTTGGTTCTGAAATGAGCCAGCCATGGAATCGCGAGAGTTAAACAGTAATCGATTGTTCGTGCCCTGGCCAGGCCGCTAAGGCCGCCATTATTGGTTGGACCGGTGTAGATCCATTGTTTATCGTGCATTTAGCGGATAAACAAGCGAATTGAAGCAAATACGATAGGCAGAGTAGGTTGAGGATGGATTGTCAGGTATAGAGAGAGAGAGAGAGACAGAGAGTGGGTGGTACGAACCACGTTATTGCCACGTCACGAAATCGTGGTGTATAGTAAATGCCATGCATGTTTAATCAGTCAGAATTATGACTTGTCATGTAGCAGTTTTAACGGATCACCCGTTGCTACGCGATCACTAAACCCACCCTCATCTGCTGCCTCTTCCCTTTTCACTCCCCCCCTCTCTCTCTCTCTTTCTTTCTATAATTTCTTTTTCTCTATTTTTTTCATTTTTTAAATATATGTACATATTTCACGCTCAAAGTATCTGGATAATTACACATGAAACATTTAACGGATAAAACATTTTGAAACTTCATTATCATTGTAACGAGACAGAACTATCATAATTATGTGGATAAAATTTGAAACCAAACTGGGAACGAGTATAGAAGCTGGAAAATATTCACTTTGAAACCATATATCACTCTTATCGTATGCTAGAAGTGATATTATCGTATATTAATTTTTTTTTTAGTAAAAATATAGTCGAAAAGATAGTTACGGGTAGGTTGAAATCTTTGAATATTTTAACTTGAAATTTTTATATACATCCTCGGACTTGTCAAGTTTCATAACTACGCCGAGGTACACGATGTGACGTTCTTTACAGGGCAGCAATCTTTAAATTCACCATGACTTATCTGTTCTTACCAGAATCCTTCTTTTACTTAATTTCGAGATCTTAAATCGAGATCTAAAAAACGTTTCTTAAAAAATATATTCCTTACCCTAAGAATGTTCTAAACTAAGATATTTTAAAAATAAAATAAGATTTAAACTAATATGAGGTAGTTTTTTAAACAATCTTATATTAAAACATTCGTTACCAATCATAAGCTAAAATAAGAAATAAGAAAGATCAAAGAAAAATGTGCTCATCAGATTCTTTCTTTCCTCCGTGACCATCCTATATATTTTGTATTATATGGAAACACGATAAAAACCGAAGGGGTGGTATTTTTTTTCCTTCTACCATTGAGCGAACGTTGTCGTTTTGAAATTGCCAGCGAATAGCAGAAAAGTGTAATAAAAAATGTCCATGGAGCGCGCGTGTTTTATGGGTAATTAATCGGAAACGATCGCTGTCCGGATAATTAGTTTTCGAGCGTCGTTGATGGAACGATATGAAGTGGCGGAGAGCACGATTCCACGGTCGTTTTAACGGCTCTCCGGCGGATATAACCGGATGAATCTCTTGGAATGTAGTCTGCTCGCGGATGAATGTAATTAACCCCTTGCGCCAGTCGAAGGCGTTTTTGTATCATGTATTCGATAGGGTTGTATCGTTACGCGTAGAACTGTTTTACACATTTTTATTCGTAATTCGGAATGACGCAACTTTTGCTCTTTCCCTCTCGGAAATATAACATTTCTCTGAGAGAAAGCGATGTTAATTATGAATACCACTGTAGTTGAATAATCGTAATAAAATTTGTTGTATCTCGATGCGAATGACCGGTTATTGGTAAAGATACGAGGGCGAAAGAATATGACGTTTACTTCGATAAAGAAAGAAAAGAAAAAATATATTGGAAAAATGGGCGAGGGGAACGCGAAGAAAATGGGAAATAATATGGGTGCTGTTAAATTACTTTCTTCGGGACGGGGAAACGGCGCGTTTGTTTTTCCAGTCTTTAATTAGCAGCCGGTTTAATAATTAATGGAGCGAAGATTAAAAGCCCAAGCTCGGCAAACTGCGGCCGAATTCGCGAATTAATAAGTCCGAGGGAAAATATGACCGCGGAAATATCGACATGAAACTGTTTCGTGCTCGATAGAACATATTCCAGCAACTCGGATCATGTGTTCATTGTCTATTTGTTTTTAATACATGCGCCATATTAAAACCACAAATAGGCATGTGAGATGTTAATGAGAAAATTAAGGTATGGAATATTTATAACACTATAGCAAATACTAAATATGTACTATATAGAATATTTGACGTAATTGAACATAGTTTATACATATTACTTAATCATTGTAAATAACATGTGGTATAATAAAACAGCAGGTTTGCGATTCTATACCCTCTAAAAGTCTGTTCATTTTTCTTAGTTTCTCACTCTGGACAAAAGAAGAAATACCTCAAATAACACTTGAATGTTAGAGATGTTGCCTTAAATTTGATGAAAATTTAACGGCGATGAGAGAGCAAATGAACTATTTTCTGAATTTCGTAAAGGACTGTCACGCTTCTTGAAACTCGATGAAGAGACACTTCTCGAGTTTCCACGCGAACGAACTTCGCACTTTGCGTTTTACGCAGGGTGCTTGGGCTAATTAGCGGTTAAACGGCCGCTATCTTCGATGACGACAGAATTATAAAGACCAAACATGTCCCAAGTGTACGAAGAGTCCTTTTTGAACCGTAGATCCTGTTACGGAAATCATGTTGTACAAACACTGTACTAAATGTTTAAATTACTTGTATTTAGTTAAAGATACCTTTCTAGGATATTTAGAATATTCTTCGAAGATGACTGATTGACACTTGTTCTTGAATGTATGAATAGATAATTTGTCTTGTGTTTTCACCATCCGGATTGATCATTTTAATTTTCATTATTATTCTCGTATTTTACAACTTTTTTATTCATCTATAAAAATATTCGTCTAATATCGAAACTAAATTTTTTATTCTCTCGAAGCTGATAAGTTTCATTCCTTTTTCCCAATGGTATTTTACAAAAATTTCTATTATTTTTATATTCCTAAAAATATCTTATCTTATTTAACTCCCAAATTTGTTGAATTTTTTTAAACCAACCTATTTGTGTGATCAATGATTCTGAGTGTATCCAATATTCAGATCCTAATTTCAAGATCATTGAGGTTCCATACATAGTTTCTTCGTCTAGCTCTTTTATGTGCAACCCTTTATTTAATATTCTTCGTTTCTTTTTATCTCGTTTTAACGTCGAATATATATTATATCGCGAGCATCGAATTTATTGAAATGTTTTCAGACACGGTAATTTTTTTTCATCAGGAGCAGGATAATGCCTAATGGAGAACATTAATAATTTCCACGAGTTTCGAAAGCGGATTTACCTTGCCACGGTAATACGACGTAGCAGAGGATGCGATCGAACGTGTTCGAAATTCGTCGAATCTGTCCCGCGAAGAATCTAGAGATACTCCATGAAGATAACTCGTAACGAACTTTCGCGGGCAATTGAGCTTTTTCATTTGTAATTGTTCACTCATATAGTACAAACATTATCATGGTGAATTTTGAAAATGCAACCACGTTATTTCCAAGTAAGAATCATAGGAAAAAAACATGATAAATATATTTTCTTTTTTTAATTGCGATATTACTTAATGGTTAGGAGTAAATATTTTAAAATATTTATATGGTTACAAAAGAAAACTTGTTAAATCCAGACAGGCGAAAGTTTTTTGGAAATATTGGGTTGGAAACTAAGTGATTGCGGCTTTTGTCAATATCACCTAATGGCAAAATCCGCAATCACTTAGTTGCCAATCCAATAGTTCTCCAATCTACGATGTTTCGTAAAATTGATAATCTTTCTAATAATGCTAAGACTACAAATCATAGGGGAAAAAAAAGAGACTTTAGAGAGAATAACAAACATTTATTATATCTTTCGATGATATTTTTAATATTAAAAAAGGGGATTTATTTCATACGTAGGATAAATTTACTCGAAAAAAGTAAATAAAATTCAGTCAAAGATTAAAAAAGATAAAAGTAATAAAATTCAATAATCGAGATTACAATATTACCTTACAATTTCACATTATAACGAAGAAATGACGTTCTTTGCGAATATAATTCGCATTTTCCTGGAATTCCAATGCAATTCGATTGCTGATAAACGATATTGTACGCCGCTGGCGTAAAATTTCCACTTGAAGCAATTATTACGATACTTTAACCCCCTCGCGTGCTCGAATGTAAAAGCTGGAATTTTTCCCTTGTGAAGGACTCGATTTATATCTTTTTTTAACCAGCAAAAGCAGTTACGAGTGGCAATTGATCGTGGAAAATAACGATCATCCACGCGTTTCACCCCTAATCGTTTCGTTGGACTCTCGCTCTCAAAAGTAGAATTTTTCATCCCTTTTCTTGTCGTTAATAATTTATGAAAAAAATCACGCAAAGATTAATTAGAATCAATCAGTTCCTTTTATCATTTCGAAACACCCATTTCATATTTTTTTTTTTCTTTTTTCAGCGAAATATGTGGCACAAAAATGGTAAATATTTTTCGATATTACAGTTACCTTTATATAGAGAGTCGAAATACGGAATTTAATCTCCGAAAAAAAGGTAGCATTTCGACTATTTTTAATCCATTTTATGTTTAACAAATATTTTGTCACGGTTATGAAAAAAGGCAGAAAGATAATTTTTTATATTCACAAGAAACACTGAAATGAAAAATGAATAACGTTAATACGGTGTGAGTTTTAGACTATGCTTTAACCGAATATTGAAAAATTGTCTAATGAAATGGATTTTCATAAATGTTTACGCGTTTCATCTATTTGAATCATTTTCGAAACATCATAAGAGTCAAACGAACGAGTCAAAGTATTTTTACTGTGTGACGAATTTATGACAAAATAAATTTATTTGTCGCTTAAAAGTATCTTACGAATAATAATCCAATCGAATAAAATATTCTTACAATTTGTATGAGACTTTTTATTAATTTTAATATATCAATATTTGGTCGGAAAATATCAATGAAAATACAGCGATCGAATGCCGAAAAGAAGCCATTACAAAATTCGAAACAGTATATTTATATTATTCATTACCGCCTATCTTATATTTTTAGATTTCAACTTAAAAGTAACCTTCTTCATTATCAGACTAAAAGATACACAGATGAAGACTTCATGCGACTTGTTCGTGTATTTCAGACGGAATAACACGAATAGACTGTCTCGTAAAAGTAAATCACAGGAGTTAAAAGACAGCAGAAAATATTGGAATCGAAAGGAAAAAGATCCGCAATTTCCTTCCGGAACATTTGAACGTGTTGGTAGAAGTAGCTGGAAGAAGAAGAAGAAGCCACGAAACCGGGCAGGAAGGGTTGGAAAGTATTCCAAAGCCGGTCGAAATTTACAAGCGAATTCGTTAATCTGATGCGAAACTTTGACCGACTACAACCCATCGACTGAAATACTTGCTCGACTGTAAGAACCGGGAAATGTTTATCGGGTTGTAAAAGTCAGATACTTATACGAGAATTAATTAAACGAGAGAATTGTAGGAAATTAGTTTGCCAGATTGAATTTCCTTGCCTTTGAATTAAGTGTGAATCGAATTCTACTTGAATCGACTTTTTGCCAGTAAAATTTCAAATTTTTTCCGACTTTATAGCGACTTATAACTTTAAGTAGAAATTGAAAAAAAGAAGGCTGTCTTTAAAGTCACATAGGAACGTTCCTAAAAGAATTGTTGTTTCATTAGATATTTTTAAAGATTAAGATATTTTTAAATTAATTAAAGATTAATTTCTCAGAAACTAATTCCGTGATTTCGTTGGAATTTTGGAAAAATAAATCATTAGCAAATAAATTATAAATTGTAATTCGTAAATTTGAATTAAAAAAAAAAAACATACACTTTCACTTACTATCTCTAAACAATATATTTTTTGTATTATTTTTATTGTATTATACAATATATATAATTTTTATTGCATTATATCTCAACGAATTTTAAGAACCTAATTTGATTTTCCAAATTCTTTTACTGTTTTTCCTGCGGTAAATGAAAACCACGTATCCATTTTGTGTCTCGTACATTATACACCGATTTGCTAGTGCGCTTGGAAGGTAGATGTTCCTCTTAATCAGCGATAGTGCATATGGTTTATGCAAGACGCTGCTCTACCATTTTCTTCGCGCTTTTGGGTCTACGCTTGGATAACTATGCCCATGAAAGTTACATAGAATTTGATAGGTCACGGTTTATAGGGTTGTTTCAATATCTCAAAATTTCGCTTTGACTTTTCTAGCTCTGTACCTCACATACGTATTCTCTACGACATTCACGAAACAAAGATTTTTCGGGAATTCTTTAAAGATTCACAGTAAATCGAGTGGATTGTTTGAAAGTCCAAAGACGTTACGTTAAAAGATTCAATAAAAATCTATTTCTAGAATTTTTTCCCTTGTAGATTTTACTATTCCGAACATCGACCAATAAAAAACAATGTACGAACTTGTACAATTTTCCTCAAGGGTGGCAAGATTCTCAAGTATAATTTGCGCCTAAAATTCACAGAGTCAGTGAAATCGGACGCGATGTCTTAACTTCAACCGAACTTCTGAATTCATTGGCGCCAGATAAATGGCCTACACATCAACGACGAAATTCTAAGATGTATTCTCCCTTGTACATAATACGAGTTTCTATACTCATCGTCAGAGTAACTCAAACTAATTATACTTCGCGTATCCCAAAAGTTCTTTAAAAAAAAAAAAAAGATATTTTGACGCGAGTAAAATAATTTTGTACATAATAGAACGCAGTGACAATAGAAGATTAAACGAAGAACGTTTCCCAAAGCATGCAAATTATATAATTACAAATTTAAACAAATTATTCTTACCATACATCGCGAAACATTCACAAACTTGCAGTTAATTAGAAGAACACTGTCGAAGGATACATACCTGAAACAGAAGGAAAAGAATATGTCAGTTTGGAATTAATTATACATAAAATATAATAAAAATATTACACAATAAGAAATTATAGTTTGTCTCTGCATTATACTATATATATACTTGCATAAGTATGTTGGTAGAATATAAAATGCAATAAAGTGAAATTACGAAGTTTGTTGTAAACAAGAATTTTGTTTATTTTCATTCATCATGTATTTATTTAAATGAAAATGCATTTCAATCAGAAACCATCGATGAAGAGCCACCATATATTATTTAATATTTTCAACCCTTACATTCAATCATAGATGAAATTTTGACCATCCCGATATTATTATTTGCAGCCATAGCAAATAATAATTTTCCTACTCTTGGTCCAATATTGCCTACTAAACGAAACATTTAACTTCACTCGTTCAACTTTATTAATTTTCTAATTCGAAAAACGATGCGCTACAGAGTGAACTTCCGCCTTTTCTAGCATTTCAGGGTTTAAACGTACATCGATATAAATTCCGTATCTCGAATTTACTATATATAATGTAAGAAGTATGTGTGTAATAAATAACAAAGGTAGATGTATTTGACACAAGCGCTATATCATAAGGTATGGAGCACAGATCTGTAAAGATTTCGAAGTTCCCGGGGCTTTTAAGGATTTCCTTTTCGGACGCTTTAAGAAGAGAATTTCCCTCCGGACGTTTCAAGAACTTCCGCAGACCTTAAGAATTCTTTCCATACTCTTTACAAAATCTCTCTGTACTTTGTAGGTCTTTCGACTCAAAGAGTCCAGAATCTTATTCAAACCTTTTTCTCATTCAAAACTACCGAACGAAATCTTTCTCCTATAAATCACGATTGACCTATCGTTTATCAAAATACACCTACACATCGACAAATATGCTACTTTGTTTACTACAGTCAAGCTGACGGAAATCCTAGAAAATGTTTTGTTTTCCTACGTCTTTCGATGAAATCTGGTCTTTTTCCCTTTTAGTCGATTTATTCGGCTTGGAAATGTTGGAGATGTGAGCAGGCTTACTATGAAATCGCGCAGAATATTTTCACGGTTTCGGAAACGGGTTTGCGAGAAATTCCTTCGAAACACAGGCAATGCGCTATTGAACCGAAGAGTGCTCTCTCGGCTGGAATCGCGCGAAAATGGGACCGAAGCGAGTGGTTCTGTCGCGCGAGCAATTAATCCTCGTAATTACGCAAACTTGCCCTAAAAAAGCGTTCGCCCGGAGTGCAATAAGAAAATGATCGAAGTAAATCGGTTCGAAAATCTTTGGTCGTGTAGATGAGATTTAGATTCAGATTTGAAGATATCGAAGTTTGCTTTAGCATGTGCAAGCACGTGCATAAGGTTTCACTTAAGAAGGTTCTAGTTTCTCGAAATGTATAAAACAAAAAGAAAATATTTTATTGCAATAGATATAGGATACTGTTGGAAATTATTAGGCAACGAGGTTAGCAGCTTAATGTGCACATTTGTACGAAATTTAAATATTTGAAATATGCAAAGATATAAATATATTCATTTGAAATATTCCATTGCTTTTTGAATTTATACGAATAATTATCAACATTGATCTTTTTTCTTCTCCCATTAATCATACGTAATCCCCGAAGTCGTAGAAAACTAAGGTCTTTGGCTCCCAATTTTTAGCCGAAATTTTGGTAAAATCAAAGAAACGATAGTATAGTGAAGAATCGATCTGGGAAAATATATTTGACGTGAATATTTTAATTAAACGTGAATATTTTAGTCACGCCTCTTTTGATTTTTAAATCGAAACGAATGGCTGAAAAATGCATATATGCCTTAGGTGTATCAATATTTAGTATGAAAAAGCTGCGAAGTGAAATTCAATTCGTTGCCCGCGTAACCGACTTATAGCAATATGAAAGAAAATTAGCTTTTTAAAACTATGGAGCAAAGGAAATGAAAAATTACGTAACATTCACCGCGGTACGCGATTGTAAATACGTGAAACGAGGAAAAATTAGCTTTTTACCTAATGTACCTAATGTAAAATTTCAATTTAACGTCCTATAGAATGTAGTGTAAATATTGTACATTCGAACGAAAAAAATATTAACGTTGAAAAATTTCACAACAAAATATAATATAAAATTTCATTAATATTCTCTGGAATTTATCGTGGACGTGTTTGGAAGTGGAAAAAATTAGCGTTATTGTATTTGTATAGTAAATGTAATGTAAAGTTTCGTTAAAACCCTTTGCAACATATTGTCAACATGTTCGAACGCGAGAAAACATAATCTAAAGAAATAAAATAAAAATAAATATTAAAAAAGGCATACTGTACCTCCACCGTGTACTAAATTAATTTGATTCCTGCTAATTCAGGATCACTTGTTAAAAATTGTTTATTGACATTTTTCAATGAAAAAACATGTCATAAAATGTACTCGTGTAATTGATGACAAAAAATAGATGTAGTTTTAAATTAATATAATTTTCACTAATATTCTGTAAAATAAGTAATAGATATATTTGCAAAAAAAAAAAAAAAAAAGAATTACCTTCTTGAAATTATAATTATATACACAGCAAATAGAAGTCATGGTAAAATGTCATTGTCAATATCTTTCAGAAAATATTTCAGATACTTTCAGATAATAGGAAATTATTTTCTTTAAACAATATATTCTAGATTTCACGCAATATTAATATCCACTGGAATATATTATAACCGCAGATGATCATGTATTTCTCTATGATGGTACTAAAACAAGAAACTTCATAATTTTCCTTCATAAAGAAGTTTACGAGAAATTTACACGTTCAATGAGAAAAGAGTATGAATAATGCAGTGACAGCAAAGGTTTCTAACCCTTTTAAGGGACGACTTTAATTAAATGCCTGAAACTACTTCGACGGACCTTATTACGGGATGGACCTACCGGTTTGAACCGTTTCAACATCAAAAAGCTAAAGAACTACGGAACTAGTGACACTTCTAGTGTAGTGAAATTATTTAGTTTTCAACTTAGCAAGATAGAGATATTCTTATCTTTCACCGTTTTAAGAAATGAAACAATTCAAGAAATAAATTCAGTGAAGTCGCCGCGTTATCAATCGAATACGAAATGCGATCGTATGGTAATTTTTAATCCCCTCTACCTTACAAAAAATCGATCAATATGACAGCAAGTCGTTGCATTGTGACCTCATCGAATTTCATACATATCGAATACTATTAGGTATTGTTTCATACTAATCCTCGATGAGCCTTAATCTTCTTGAAAAATATTTGACAAAGAAGCATATCGTTGGCATACGATCGTTTGAATTTGCGTAATCAGCGAATCAGATTAAAGAAAAGGCGAGTCACGTGTAAAGCAGCACGTATTTGGAAGCATTAAATAATTAAAAAAAATAATATTTCATAGACGAAGATAACAAAGGATATATAATAAAGTAAAGTGGCATTGATTAAAAAATTAGAAAATATATATATTTGATTTAAAGAACATTCGTTTCTATATTTGAAATGTAAAATGAAGTCTCGACGTATCCTTGGTGCCTCCATCGTTTTATAGGAAATTCTATTTCGATTATCTTTACATTTGAAAAGAATATTCCACCCAGGATATCGATGAATTGATAAATATTAAATTAGCTGTTTTAAAGTAGTTTCGAAAAATCTTTAGTTTGAGAAACTCATGGACGGTCAAGGTTGAATTTTAATATTAAAATCATTCTGAATCTAATCGTTAAAATACATTCCAATGTCTATTTAAAGACTTGACGATCGATGACAAAATATTCGAGATAAATTCAATGTACTACGTTTCTGAAAAAAAATCTCAAAATTCATTAAATCTATAATTAAACAAATTTGCATACCTCATACGTGCCACTCATAATAAAATACTGGAATCTTACGTTGGATTTCTAATAGCGAAATCTTAATCTTTTCTCGTTTTCTTCTTTTTTTGTTTTTTTATAAATTAAACCTATAGGAAAAATACGATCTAAATTTTGCATAAGTCCGATTCTAAAATTCTAATGAGATTTATGGCCAGTTTGCGAATGTTTACGCATTTATAACAAGTTTAATCCAAAGTAAAATTATACCTAATATTTGGAAGCTGAAACAAGTTTCTATCTGAATTATATTTTTCTAGTGGTCTTCGTAAAGATATAAATTTGCATAGACGTTTGGTCTACTTATTAACAATAATTTTTTCATAACATTTCTATATATCCTTTAAAGTTTGCAAATTTCTAAAAACCGTCCTTTTCTAACACACCGATATTTTCTAAAATTTCCAAATTTACAAAAATGCTATTTTCTTAAAATTTACCTTTTTAAATATAACAAGCGTTGCTATACAGACTGGTTGAGTTCCATGATTACGTGTAGCTTATTGTTAGGTAAGAAGAGAAAAAGATGTTGGTTTCATTGCCGTTACGGTTTACAGACACACTTTTATTGGAACCTTGTGATCGTTTCACACAGCGATACTTTCGTATGGCTGCATGGAGTGCGGAGGTTTTATCGAGAGGAGGAAGTCGAATTGTTGCACGAAATACAACCTCGGAATCCCAGGTGGTCACGGCACATTAACTTTCGACGAGAGTGTGTAAGCAAAACAAGCAAAAATATAACGCTGTTATACAAAGAGAAATGAGGAAAAGGATACTGCAGTATTCTGATCATTGTCCGGCAATCGGAGTTTCGGTTCAAGCATAGGAATTCTCAAACGAAATCCTAATGATTCTATTTTGTATTGTATAACTATTGTATTTTCCACTAATGAGGTTAATCGAATGGAATGAAACATTTAAATAATTCCTTAAAAATTATTGCTTTCTAAGAAAAAGCGTACTAATTGTACCTGAAAATAATTCTACCTCTTAAACGCTGTAATTGAATGGTATATTCACTAAACATTTTACGATCGTTACAACATTAAATTTAAGTAGCTAATAATTAGAGTGCAAAATTCATATTTTTCTAAATGAAATTTAAAAAAAGTGGAACCTGGGCGAAAATTTGTTTTACCCACTGAATGTCACATTTATTTTTAACAATTATACCCTATGCCTTGGATATATATCCGCGTATTATGTGTATCCCTTTGAGCCTGCAGATTTCCCATAAATCCTATGGACCCGTTACAATTATCGACGCGAATCTAAATAGCCGAATAAAAAAAAAAAAGGCTATCTAAAAATAATAAAAAAGACACAAAGGGGAAAAGTTTGAAGAGCAACCCGTCTCAATTTCGTTGTTTAACAAGCCAGCTGAAATTCGTGAAAACTGTTTTCCCATTCGCAGCTCGTCCGAACGTATACGTTTCGAAGTCTTCTGTCACAACATGTCGAATCGTCGGGTCGTTTGCTTCTCCGGTGAGAGGGAAAAATTTCCCGCTTGTCATCGGATCATCGCAACGCGACGGCATCAATCGGAGCTAAAGGTTCTGATCACGTCGAAGATACAACTTTTAATTGATCGGCCAACTGCGACGACAAGGCAGACGATGCGTGGATAACGAGCGTCTTCGCGTGTGCGTCTACGATCCAAGTATAGCACATTCCTCGCGACTGACTGACTGTTCCTTTGCTGACACAACAAGGATCCTCGTTCGAGTGAACTGAAGTACGAGTTATGTGCATACTCGGCTTGGATATGGCCGCGCCTGCAACCCAGACTTTGGATTTGTTAGACTTTCGTGCGATTCAGAACCAATCGATCGCGTATCTGGCAGAGTTCGTACAAAAATTTCTTCGCTATCAACGTTGCTGATGTACGTAGAACGTATCTATACAACTTAGTATTCGTGAATTTCTTAACTGTATCGTTCACATCATTAAACTCCATAATTTTGTTTATTGAATACTTGAGCCACCAGTAAAATAAAAAATAAAGGTTTTATTCCTGATAATTGTGAAAGTTCCAGTAAACTACATGATATGAAATATCGCATACGTATATCGTTGGTAAAAGTATTCAATGGAAAGCAAAAGTATTATATTTGATATACTGACTTTCGAAAATATCCTATATAATTATGTACATCTATTCAGATGTTTAATACGTATTTTTTCCACGAACTGTTCCAGCTACGATTTTCAGGAATTCAATGGTGAAGGATGTCAAAGATTCACAAGATTCACATTTGTGTCTAATTAGGTATATTAATTTATCATTTCAATGCTCTAAAATATATCAATTTAAGTAAAAATTGGCTTAAACTTAAATGCAGATCTATGTAAACAAAGAATCTGGCGTGCAAGAAAATTGGATAAACTGACGCTATAGGAATGGCATGCACATAACTCGATACTATTTCGAAAGCAATTGTGAAGGTAGCGTGGAAACGCGAAGTGAGCGCGATAAAAATGAAACGTTGCACGTTTGAATAAATACAAATCATATGTAGATCCATCACTATTCTGCAAACAGTTTCGTTCGCAACGTATGTATACATCTCGCGAACGCCAACGAAAAATTCATTGGTTCATAACGAGAGGTAATTTCGAACTTTCGCACAGTAATGTGCGTATTTTAATTGTGACCAGCTATGGTAGTGTACGTGACAAAAATAATATCCGTTCGTGGGAAAAAGTAAATTACTTTCGATCAGAAATATGGAAATTCTCTTTGTGATTAAAAGTTCGTGAAAATATACCGTAAGTATAGGATGATAAAGAAAAATACAGTGAAAACATAAAAGAAAAATATAAATAGAGAAATTCCATAGAGAAATAAGAATATTATATAACTTTCAATATAATTTGATTCGATATAAAACTTCTAAACGATTTAAAAAACTTATTAATATAAAAAAAATAGCAAGCAGATAAATATAGAAAAATGTTTATCAATTAATTTGAAATTAATGTTAGTATAAAAAGTTCTTTAGTAATTTGAATAATTTTTCAGTAATAAAAAGAAAAATATCCGCCTCATTATACTGTACGAATATTTGCCCTGAAATTAGTACTACGTTATAATGAAATACAACGCTTTTTATGTAATTTTAAGAAGAATTTCAGGAAATGTGAAGACGCATCGAAGTGCAAATTACTGCTAGCAGACAGGAATATTCAAGAATTATGATTCTTGTATAAATTAAAACAGCCACAGTACGATGTGATCACTTTGAAATGAAAAAGCTGAACAATTTTTGTCATGTAGATTATACGTTCAGATATTCGATTTCAATTAAGTCAGTATCGATGTAACGAGAATCCTTACGTTTTTCACGCGATTCAATTTCCCTGCCAGGCGATAAACGTTTAAAATTTGTATGCTATCTCCTCGTTTCGAAACGTAAATGAAATGTCTTTACATAAATCATTCACGTTTGTGTAATAAATATACGATGCTGTGTTAAAACCATGAAAATCCAAATTTCATTACTTTACCATTATATAAGTTGAATTAAATTGCGCTATCGCGTTGAAATCCACGTTTGCTGATTTTTCCATTGTTTTACAAATAGTTTTCTTCTTATTATGCCTCGCGAGATTTACAATTTACGCACAGTTAAAAGTGAAAAATTCCATGTATTATTTATTAAATGTAATTAGTATATACGTTACTAATTGTACACCGTTACGAACATTTGTCAATATTCCAACCGTTGGGAATAAATATTAGATGACGTTGAAAGTGCCGAAATTTAGTTATTTTACTGCGATTAAATTATCTACAAACTAGATAGTTTTAGTTTTAATGAATTCAATTGTAACGGAATTAAAATTGTATTTTACTGTTATTGTCTTATATCGTTTACAGTTTTTATTTATTATTTAATATTATTTTACTCGTCACATTATTTGCGTATATTATACTGTAATTAAATTATTCTAGGATCATTTTACAAATATATTAAATTACAGTGAAACTGTCGAAATCGAAATTTCGTTACTGCTAAATTATTGTTAAATGGGTTTGTAAATATGCATTACTGAATTACAGCAAAATCACCGAAATCTGAATTTATTAATATTTATTAAAAACGTGACGTCGCAGGAAGAAAATGTATAAAAGATGGTTCTATCCACTGAATTACAAAAACAAAGATCAAACTGAAAGAAAAGTTTTGTTTTAGCAAGTTTTGTCTGTTCAAAGCTGCTGATAGTAAATTGTATCACCGTCTCTGGCATTTCGCAGCTTTTCCAAAAATCTCTTTAGTTCATCTCGGCTAAGAAAGCTCGAGACTCGAGGTACACGAGCGCATACATACAACGATCATACACATAGAAGGGAAGAGCAGAAAACTGGCAGGAGAATGACATAAGAATTAATAAAGAATATTTCTTGTCACTTTGTATAAGTGAAATAATTTAAATAATTCGAAAATCGAGTAATTTATTTATCGCTAAACGAAATATTCCGAAGGGAATATATTTGCTTCGGAATAAATCAGAGAAATAGAAATTATCACTTTTGCAACCGGTACGTTTCTTCACTTCCTTGAAGCGCACGCTGAATGCCATTTTAATAGAAGCAAGAAGTCTACGGCTGCTTGTCGTAAGCAGCATTTCAACAGAAGCGTATAAATTGTAAATTTTCTTCGAAATATCGTGTTTGTAATTAAATGTTATCTCTCATTAACGAAGATTATTAAAACATTATTTCACTGAACTAGTAAGTGAAACTCTTAACTTTGAATATACATAAAACTTTCATATATAAATAAAACTTTGAGCAAGAGCATTTTCAACTAAACAAATACACTTATCGTCAAATTATATAATAACTCCTTAACACGATACACTGTACATGCAACAACATAGAAGCATTAATAATTATTATGCAATAAATTTCACGTGATATAATAAGAAAAAAGATATTCACCATAACTGCGAATTCCCGTGTATTTATGAGAAATTTGAAGCCGTAAAAATGCAAATAACCAACAAAATATGCAAGAACATATAAAATACAGTCCTCGTTGTAACCTTCAGAACGTGAAACAATTATCCCCACCTACCTAGCTTCCATTAATTTTTATCTACATAATTCAATTTTCACGAGCAATCCTTTGAAACATCTACAAAAATAATCTTCCCTAATAAAAAACCAAAGAGGAGACGAGACCTACGCTACGTTAAACGACAAACGCAACACCGCGACCACCATGATCTCGTTATTACCCAAAACCATGTACGCAGGAACAGCGGTATTACCGGTAAAGAGTATTCACAGCGAACATTGTGGGAGCGCATACAACGAACGGAATTCGGTGCGAATTACCATTAAAAAACGTTCAGGAAACGTTCACCGTGGCACCGCTGGGCGTCGAAATGTCTGTAAACTAATTTCTCGCGGACCAACAGGCCAGGAACAGGCACGCGGATTGAAACGCGAAGAGCAGTTTCGCTGAAGCAGGAAAGTAGAGTTTCATGGAGAACGTTCGTCGGGGCCTCGAAACAGGCAAATCCGAATTTCAACGCAACACGGCCCAAGTGTTACCCGGAGTGAAACGCGAGATCTCGAAGGCAGTGGAACTGCCAGCGTTACCAAAACCATCCAACCCTCCTCGACGTGTTCGAGATCTCAAACCCAGCAAACCGTGGAAATCGGACTTGTTCGAGAGGTGGTTTTCGCGCGTTGCGCGCAGAGGATGCAAAGAACACGCTCGGTGTTACTGACAGCCCGCCGGCAATTTAGTCGATCAAACTGCTCACCGCAGGGCCGTCCAAGGTGGAAAAGGTAAGGCCGTTGCCAGTGTTGGGTGGCTGGTTGGTTGGTTGGTTGGTTGGTTGGTTGGTCGCTTACTTGCTTGCACGTTCGCTACAACTAGCTTCGATGGGTGAGCAGCTTATCTCGCTTAAACAGAGCGAGTTCCTTTCCCACGAACGCACCTCGCGATCGTTTAACCATCGTCTGCTCTCGTTTGCTTTGGAATGTATGCAGAACGTTACGTTCGATGGAACCGCGAGGATTTTTGCTGGGTGTTTCTTTGCGGAATGTTTGAGGAAACTGTAAGATTTTTTTCGTTCTGTTGAAACTTCATGCGTTGCTGGGGACATTAATAATTAACAGATCTTCCGTCTGATACGGGATTTCTATGGCAGATGTTAATATTGATAGAGATTTTAAAGAAGCGAGACATGGTCGTGGACTGTGAATGTACTACGTTTCCAGCCTCGTTATAAGAATCGCTTAATAATAACTGACCATACATGTACTACTATTAGAATAGTAACTATTTGAATAATAATTAAGTAACAATACATGCAGAAATTTTCATATCGGCATGTTGAATGATTTAAGAAATATACTCTTGAAGAGAATCATTGTCCCAGTAAAAATACCCGATATCGATGAGGTATCGAGAAGATATAATTTCACATTCGTGCAGCATTAAAATCATTGTTCGTTATTATTCGTTTGAGCAGTTCCTACCAATGAACGAAATGGATAAATAAAATCGTCGAATGGCCAAGGAATTATACTTATCCATTTCCAACTTGAACCTCTCAGTTTCTCATTTCACCTCGCAACACGATTAACCCTCTACCCACTCGAATGAATCAACCAACCTCGATTTCGCCAGTGTGTAGCTTCTCGTTATATCTCAAAAACGTAACTCGCCCCTAAAACAATCCACGTCCATAACACTCCCCGACTCGATAAGAGAAATTATATATCCTATATAGTTTTGTTAGAATCAACGCCAATACCTTGTGCGCCACTGCGAGTTTACTTCTGAGCACGCTATATAAGATACTCGGTACGCGTCTAATCAACGGTACTTCATCCCTGTGGCGAACGAAGTTTAGCCGGGCGAGCAAGATATCAGACTGGAACACGCCACTCGCACCAAGATCTAATTTAATCGACGCGAAATACGGCCGATCTACGTGAATCACCACGCGTTTCCTATTTCCGGTTCGCGGTGTAACATTCAAGGGAACTGCATCGATCTTTCCTCTTACCGTTTCTACTCGAACGCGATTAAACAAGGTAGAAGTCGGTTCTCGAGTGTCGAGCATAGTTAGACGATCGTAGATGTTACTTTGCGCAATGTAGGTGTAACACATATGGTTCGATGGAGTAGCTGCAATTTGTTTTCGACAAGTTTGATATCGTCGGGTGCCGTTTCGACAAATTTTTAAGTTGTTAATGATCTGGATATTTACGCAAGCTCAAATCTTTTTCATAACAACTGGAAAAAATGGAATCTTTTCTTATCTGCTAAGAATCACGAGCGTTTTGGATATTGTTATTTTACACAATTTTATTTACACAATTGCATAACAATCTGCAATCTAATTACGAGTTACGAGCGCGGTATTTTAACATAATCTGGAATTATCGCAAAAGAAAGAAGAAATTGTAAATGCTAGAGTAGACGTTGGGTATCTAAGAATTTGCATTCTGAATATTTCTCTCGACAATTAGAACAATGCAAATGCAAATCACAAAGATTGAAGATTTTAAGCGAAAGAATTATTCGCACGTTCCCATCTGCTTTTAACGCGGCATACAAATCTTAATCGTAATCTCCTGAATTCGACTAATCTCATAATCGACCACATTTCACCGATCATCCTCAGAATCTCTATTGGCATAAAAGAGCAACGACGATTAGATTAACTACTGCTGATTAATTACACAACGAAACGAAACAACCGTTTATAATATCTGCTTGTGAAACCTGGTTTCCATCGGAGGTCTGATTTACCACTTTATCATCCACGAGAAAAAGAAGCACAGTGAAGCGTGTTACAAGAAAATTGCTGATACCCTTTCCATGGATACCGGCCGATTCCAAGCAGTTCCGAGAAATCGTACGCGTTCGTTAACTCAATTGCGAGCGAACTACGCAACGAGAAGGAAGGCAACGATCTTTCGCGTGCATCTTTGGATGGATAGCCAATTACGTGAAACCACGGGGGATAGTTACTTAGATTCTTACTTAGATTTTTTCCGTGGAATTGCATCGTTGCTAATATTACACCGGAAAGGAAGCAGATATTCCTGGTCATTACCGAGCACAATTTTACTTCGATATTAGAGGCTGTCCGAGCTTGAATGATCGTGGAAAAAAAGCGACACCTGTTATTAGAGTCACTGGTTCCATATGTGAATGTTACGCGAGTTACGGTCATCTGATTATGTTGCAGAAACTGGTATATTTTCTGGTACAGTTGATTCGCTAACGTGTTTCGTGACGTAACAGAAGTAAGCGTTTGGACGATGTTTGAAACCAGAGTGAAGAGCGATAGAATGTGAATAGTTTGGTAGAAGTATCATTTGTTTGATGAAGTTTTTATACTTTGATTTTCCATTGAACGGTGTACAATTATATTGTATCCTCTCATTCGAAATTTTGACAATATTTCGTTATAGGTTTTCAACTGTTCCTTGCAGTTCTTTCGATATCGAACGTATTAAGGAATTTGTGATCTTTAAATCGTGACCTTTATACGAGAAATATATTCCATAACGGATTAAATTATATGTAATTGCGATTCAGCCTACTCTAAGCTAGCCAACATTTTTATCAAGTACGCGATGCAACTACCAATCATAAAAATAATTTATGGAGTCGAGTAAATCCATTAGCAAGTGGCATTCAAAGCACGAAACTTTCACTTGCAGGTTATATTTTCAGTTATCAACGTAATCTTGATCATCTGGATTTATGCGAACTAGGTTTAGAAAGGTTCAAGTTAATTACCCGCAATTAGTTTACTGTTCTTTCGTAAGAAAATCGCTCATTAATAAAAGACGCAAACTGAATGGTATTTTAATTACATTTAAGCGTACGAGCTGCCACAAGACACGAAAGAAAACGAGTACGTTTTATTTAATATCATAATTTTTGCCGACTATCTTGACGATAAAATTACCTTCAAAATTTTGGTACATATTCGGTGCAATTAATTTATACTGTTCCGAACGTCATCGATTAATACATTAAGAGATATGTAATTACACGATTCTGTTGGAAAAAAGTAGCTGATATATTCATATTCTTGACGTGTTTCAGAAAGATTATGTTCTATTTAAAATTGTACGATTTCAGTTGCTAACATTCGTCGATGTCAAGATTAGTTTCAGCGATCGATTTTAATAGCACACCTTGTACAACACTCGGTTATCTATCATGATCAATCAAAATTCTCGCAGAACCAGAACATGTTGCTAATAAATTCCATTTGAAAACGTTCAAATTTTAAAAACCAATTACTACAAATTTTTCAACCCTTTTCACATATAATCTATTTTGTCCTCATTATTTTCAACAACTCAGAAACTGCGACGTGTTTTTAATATTTTAATAAGCAAGAAAGGCTTACTAAAATACAAGGAGTAAAAGAAATCAAAGTGTCGTTTTATGAAATATATATAACAATATGAAAATGTTTGTTCTACATGTAATTCGAAAATTGAATTATCCAGACACCCGTGTGTCTCTCTATTAATTTAGACATCGGCATATCTTAAGATACCATTCAAAAGACTTTCAAAATTGGAAAAGAAACAAATTGTTCGATTCCTCTTGCATCGTGTAAAAGTAATCCAATTTGCAATTGCCACAACAAGTACTTTGCACGGCACAGTACTTATTATAGCAAGTGATACAAATTAATTACCCAATTATATCAAACTTCCATATCATTTAATGCAAAAATTTGCTATATTAAAATTCGCTTACTTAAATATATAAAAATGATTAAATACACCAAGGGCACGTGCAAACATTTTTCCCAGCCACCACATTAGTTCATCGCTCTTTCCAACAACCCACAAACTATCGCCATACTTCACACTGTGTTCGCCTCAAAAAATTAAGGCCGCACCTCGACGCCATAAAGATAATTGCGAATCAGTTGAATCATCGATCACACGTGGCGCAGTCGATCGGATACAAGTTCTTTGCAGGGCCGAGCGGCATCCCACGTGGCAGGTGAGATTATTACGTGGCTTTTCCCATTCGTCGAGGCCAGGCTCGAGGGACGGACGCAAATGTGGTCGTGGAAAGCGGCCGCTCTATTTACGAGGCGGATCGACGTGGCGTGCACGAGCTGAGAGCGATTAAGCTAGTTTGCGGCACAAATGGATGGACGAGAGGCAAGGGAGAAAGGATCGAGCGAGGCCGGAAAAGGGATATCGCATCTTGGTCAGGAGTAACGAAATCAACCGACAGCCTTTTGTTCAACGAATGAAAGGAACGATCGAGTGATTTCGCGACGGAAAGGAAGCCGATTTCTGTGAGCTAAGCCACTTTCAGAGAGCGTGACAAACCGATTAGAAGGGTGGCGAAATGTGCTTGCTGATGAAATGGTACTTCCACGCCTGGGAACTGATCGTGTCTCTTTAGGTTTGCTAAAGAGAATGGAAGTTTTTCGGTGTCAAGGTTGTCACGCGTGATTCGATCAAATTTTTATATAAAATAACTTGCTAAAATGTTATGCAGATATAGTTGCTTAACTCTTGTTCCCAGAACTGAACGTCTTCGTATCCAAATCTGATCTGGAGACTCCAAGTCAGACTTCAAAATGTCTTTCTACGATCACTTTTTTGTTTATCGATTATTAATAATAGAAGTACATTTTTACTGACGCTTTTGTAAAGAAGATACGATACATTGAAACTAGGACCAGTTTTATCGGAGAGAAAATCATCTGGTTAATTGATAACTCGATAAAACACAATATTGCATACACGCAATCATAAAAATATTCAGGGATTGGATACGAACTCGAAAACGTTTGTCAAACGCGACACAAACTTTAAGATTAGAATCATTCGAAATGTAAAAAATTCGGAAGATCAAAGACAGCAACGTGTACACACGGCTCTGAAACCTTACTATGCTATAACTATAACAAAGCGAATAATTGTCCGGCAGAATTGTCGAGAAAGGAAGGCTGGTCAAATTCCCTCATCCAACGCTTTCCAACATGCCAGATCATTTTCCACAACCAGCTATCATCAATCGCCCATCAAAAACTATTAAAGCTCGCGGATCAAAATGTTGGAAAGTAAAACCATTAAACCGGGCAGTAGCAAAGTAACAAGCGTTCGAAACTATCCTCTGGGACCGAACAACGAAATAAAACAACGGGTGCTCGTCGAGGGAAAAGGTATCCGCGACAGGAGTATTTAAAAAACAATTACGGCGAAAAAAATTATCAATTACGCGTTTGAAAATGCCGGTGGCAATTACACGAGTGACGGCCACCGATGAAAATCATACGCCGCGCAGTATAATCAACCGAAAACGAAGCGCGTTTCGATGATCCACGCGTTGGGAACAACGCTCTCCGCTATTTTCCTACGGGTTTCTCCATAATTCATCGAGGGTGATATTCGCGCGGAAATGAACGCGCTCGGGGACTTTTATATCGGCGCGCAGGGCCGTCATTTCGACGTTTCACGCTGCACGACCTTTCGAAAAAGAAGCCGCGCGGCGCGAAATTTCACCGAGAGCCGGTCGTTTGAATTTTAATACGTTTCCCGCCATTGCAGCATTCAAACCGCACTTCAATTACAAAGCTATCGCGGCCGCCAGCTTCTCCTGGGAGAGGTTTTTTTTTTATGTCTCTACAGGTAATTCAAAAGCACCGACGGTGCAGTAACGTTTGCATAAATCGTCGCGATGCGGGTTTGTGTAATGAATTGAATATGGCAGCGGAAAAACGTGATTAGTATGCGCTTGTTGATTTCCTAACTTTAACGTCACTGGCTGATTAAAGAGCAGGATTTTAATACGACGTGTAATCGAAAATGAAATCGACACTGGGGCACATTCTCATTTTACGCGAAACGTGACAATCGTTTCAGTTATCGAGAAAATGATCGATCGATCAGAAGTTTGTATTAACGCAGCATGATAATTTAAGAATTTTCAAATGTCATTGGAGAATTAATAGAAGAACGTGACGAACTCAGAATTACGTATTATCCCTCACACGACTTCCTAGTTTGGATCTCATTGAAAGATGTTGAAACTCGACGAAAAGAATGGGAAAGGAAAATGAAAATAAAGATGGCTGAGGTTCAATTATCGGTCGCGATTATAAGCGACGATTTAATAAGCGAATTCATCTAGCACGTTCGAACGACGTTAAACGTAATTACGTGGATAATGGTGACCGAATGGGGGCTAAAAATTCGTTCGATACTTGGATGAGGATATTTTAGAGTTGAGTTTGAATGATACCGCTAGATTATCGATGTCTTGGGTAAACTTAATTTACGAAGTACTTTAGGGTACTTTAGGTAACGTGGTTGTAAATTGACGGTGAGTTATGTGTTCGCAAGAGAGTTGAAAGTATATGGAATGCTTTAAATCACCGCTGTCAAACATAAGCTTAAGAGCTTAGAAGGTTTCTCATACTTCATCGAATACAGTGTTTACAAATGTGTCCATAAGTGGCTACCTGGACATTTTGCTGGACTTATGGTAATAGTACATACGAATTTGATTATAATGTACGAATTGATAGTGAATAAATAAACAGTATTTATTATCTTTTATATTTACAGAGTCACAGACTACAGTCAAATATAGCAGTTTCATGCATTTCCTTATTTAGAAAAAAATGAACGATTTACTTTGACGTACTTATCAATTCTGCACAAAATTATTTGAAGTAAACTTTAAAAGAGCTTCGTTTAACAGATCTGATTCAAAGCTGAAGACTTCTTGTAGATAACACTGCAAGTGTCAAACATTCAATATTTTAGCAGAGAGAAGCTCCTCTAACTTAAAATCATTTCCAAAGTTTGATCTTTAATTGTTATGAGATTTTAAGTGTGAAAGATGTCAACAAATTTTCTATTCTTTGCACTAATATTGTCAAAATTCATCGGAAAAGAATAGTATTTGTAGAAAAGCCTGTATGTACCATTTCTTAATCGTAGAGAAAACTAGATTGGGTTTAGGTTTAACTAAACTAGGTAGCAATCCTGTTTGTCCCTAAATAACTTGTACAAAAACAAAATTACATTACATTGATAGAACTGGGAACCAAGGAAACTTGCATATAGGAAATTGTACGATAAAAAAGAAACAAAAGAAAAATTGTTCAATACGCGCACTTACAGTCTCAGTTGTCTACAAGAAATCTTCAGTTTAAAAATTAAACGACCCGAGGACGAGGAGTTTGTTATACAACGAAACAGTTTCAAGATGTTTGACAAACCACGACATACTTTTATGAAAACACACGAAGCGCTATGAAAGATACAGGTTTGCACAGTAGGAGCGAACTACCTCTGAAACCATAACAGGCTTTTCAATCTCCAAAAAAAAAAAAAAAAAAAGGCCAATTCGATATGTATAATTTCCAAATAGTCATTTCCATGAACATCGAGCCGAGCCGGGAAGAATTACACAAACAAACGACTCAATTTCACTCTGCATCGCCGTATAACAGCCATCCCCGCGAAGCACGAGTGCCATGAAAAATCAAGGATCGTTGAACCACGCCAAACAAAAGCGGATACAAAGTGCGAGGACGAATTGAAACATAGTCGCAGCGGATGGCGAACTCTCGCCAAGAGAATTGGCTGCGAATCTCCGTCTAGATGGAATAATAAAAACCGGAAAAAGAGAGAGCGATGCATGTTTCTGGCTTGTTTACTCGCGTGCGTTCATCTAGCGCGCGTGCACCGGCAAACACGCGCACGGCACGCTCCAGAGGAAAATCAAATAGAACGGTGCTCTATTAAAAGTCGAACGGGCATCAGGCCGACAGGGGTTATGATCGCGCGTTTTAATCGCCGCGCAAATGACGCATGCTGCCCGATCGAAAATTCTGCTACGCCTCTGTAAACTTATCGACGTGATACCGCCGTGTTTTTCACGATGAAATATGCCCGACCGATAGAAAAATCGCCGATAAATGCTGGCCATTTTCTTGCTTTTTGTTTTTCATGTCGTTACCCGTTTGCTGTTTGTTAGTGTTTTATCACGGGATGGAATAAAGTGCGCGTACATAGAGAAATTTATCAGCTGGAGCATTATAAGCGGTAATTAGAAACATCGCCGATAAATCCCCTTATATTTTTCCACGTTGTTGTACGTGTTTGTCGATGTTTTTAGCGTTTCATTGCGGGATGAAACGAATCACGCGTTTGTGAGGAAATTGAGAAGTGTGACGAAGTATCATAGTCGCGATACTGTTCACAAGTATTCGAACATTCGATTACTTTTAATAGGACATATTTTAATTACGAGATTGCACACGAATCGAACTACAACCTTCTTCTTTATGATTTTTATGGCTACTTATTGTGGCAAAATTGTACGTTTGTAATTGTTAAATTTTGTAGAACTAATAAAATGACAAACATTAATTACGAAAGATTTCTTAGAAAAATTGAACGTTCTATAGGCAAATATATAACAGAGATGGATCTTAGCGCTCTGTTAGAGTCACTAAATTTTCGTAAACTAATGCTTTGTACTTTCATTAAGATACAGCGTCATGCTTCGTGTTGCTATACAATACGAAATTCAAGTTACGGACAAGTTAATTGTAACTTTGTTGATTAAATTCGTTCGCTCGGTTGAACGAGTAAATTTAAGGTTCGAGATGCATACGAAACAGTAATTTATCAACTCCTTGTTAGATCTAAAAATTCTGTTCGATTAAGAATATTTAATGATGCGAAATTAATGGAAAAAAAGAAAGAGTGAAAACAGTTTTTGAATCGTGACACGCTGCTTCTCACGTAGCATAATCTTATCGTGTAAAAATAATTACACTATTATAAAGTTAATCTTCACAGCTGTTTCAAAATGAATCATTTTTTAGACATGTTACTCTTCGATCAAGTAACGTATGAATTTTTATTTCTATATTTTCTTCTCGAGGAAAATGGAAATTAAAGTGAAGAGTCAGAAAGAAAAATGTCTCGCACGAAAATTCTGAAATATTTTTAGCTGAAAACGCATACGATGACTTATTATTGATCGACTCGATTTAAATAGCGTCCTTAATTCGACGTGCACGACAGGCTACGCACATCGAATGGTAACGTCATCGACGAACACGTCCCGCGCAAAACTATCACCGCTGACGAAGAAGCCAATGATTATGGTATTTTCTCTTTCAGCTTGTTAACCGGCCTTCCTTCACCGGACAGCGTGTAATGCCGCTATCTGCGCTTTAAATTCTGTCTCCAAAGGTGAAATTGTCTCGTTGTAAAAACAATGAAACGTTCATTGAATAAAAATTCGGTAATGTTGAGAAACGAAAAAATGTCCAATTTTCGAATTTTCAAAGTTTGGAAAATTTCCATATTTCAAACTGAAATGTAAAATCTTTGAAACTTAAAAATTCCAAAGTTTACAGGTTTCGAAAGTCAGGTGATCGATAATTAAAATTTCAAGATTTCTAAAATATCAAAAAGTAAATATTTCAAGTACGCTAAGATACAAAAATTAATATTTTCCCAATATAAATACGACAGTGTTAATGATATTTCAAAATACAGAATATGATACACGTCTACATCGAAGTATTTTGCAATAAGTATTCAAATTTTGTAGCGAGTATGTACAAAGCTATTCTTTGGCGTCGTTTATGGTCATTCGCAATTAATAACGTAAACCTCTCGTAATAGATTCATTGCGCAATGATGTTTCGAGAGTTCTGTGCTGATCTTGTATTCCGATTCTGCAATGCTTGCCAGGAATATTTATTACGTAGCTATACATCACCCCGTGAGAAAGGATCAGGGCCGATCGTGATGTAACGATCTATTTCGTAGCGCTTACAGGGACAGAATTTTATTTGGAGTAAAAGGCAGAAGGATTGACTGTCAGTGATTGTACGTATTCTCCGATACTGTGCGCAGATTCGAAGTTAGTTGGTCGTTGAAGATAGATATTGAGTGGCTTGACAAGAAACACTCGAACATTAAAAAATTCAAACGAAAAATTAAGATATATTTTACGTTAATTAAGTAGCTGCTGGACATTATTATTACGAAATTTTTATTTCATGATTAAGTAGTCTCTCATATAGACTTCTTTCCTATAAAAAATTCCTCGTTACACCATTCGCTCGTTTCATCCCTCGAAAGAAGCAGAAGGATCTCGATCGTAGAACGATTCAAACAAATATCGAAATTGCGAGTTACATCAACGAAAACTCTATCGTTTCTTCCTAATCTGTTCTTAATTATTCCTTTTCACCTTTGTTTCAGCTACTGTTAATTAATTCTTCGCTTTAGACGATTACAGTTTCATACAAATCTCTTCCTCGAAAATAATCTTCCGTTGCGTCATCACCTCTTTTATCCCTCGACGTAAACTGTAGCCGACACAACTGCAGAAAGAATAAAAAACGAAGAAACAACGGCTAAATCGCCTGGAAGAGTAGCAAAGTATACTCGAATGATAACAAAGGTATAATCCCTTCGGCCCTGTAAGCTTCTTCGACAGGGCTGGTGGTAATTCGCCGACTGGGAAGTGCAGAATACTTTGAGCGCACAAAACAAACTCAAAACAATGATTAACCGGCGAATAGGATGGGCAAACCGACGAGTTTACTTAGTGGCCAAATCTACTAATAGAATGCGACGTTTGTAAGCAGACCGCAAGCTTTGAAACCGCGATTCCGTTTGATATCCGAAAATTTCGCCGGTGTCGGCTTTGGTCGTCCGTCCGGGAAGCGTTTAAAAGCTTCGACTTTATAATTCCTGTTTTTCCACCGTCGCGTTCTAGGACGAAGTTAGAAATGTAATTGTGGCCCGTCGGAGACTTTGCTCGGTTATTTTGTTGCTGGTGTTTCTTAAAAAGTAGGACGTGGTTTTCGAGCTGTGAAATACAGGAACTTATACAGATGCACGTAGTAAATGCATCAATTGGGTAAGAGAATTTGTAAGTTTCCTTTTCTCTATGCAAACTTAAGGAATTTCGAGGGAAAAGGCGCGATAAAAATTTGCTCGTAAATTGGATAAAAAATTGTGTAAAGTATTGTGTGCTTTTAAATATATTTGCAAGTATTAAACGACGGACGTTAATACGAAAGTAATTTGTAATATCTAGGAAAAATAACGAAGAGAATTTGTCCCATTAGTTTTACTTTATTCAGTTACTTTCATTTCGCCCTGTGAAATGATGGTTGTAGCTGACAAGTCATTATTTTTACGTCATATTGTCATTTTATAAAAGTTTCGCCTTTTAATCGAAACAAATAGAACGAAAAAAAGTCGTTTTGTAAGCCTGTAAACATCTGCGTCCCACAGATTCAGATTCCACGGAAGGCAAGAGGATCTCCATCTCCACGTTGTCCACCAATTGGAATCTTTTAATCGTTTTTGCCGCGTCGAATCTAACACTCTCGCGCATTCAAGTTTCATTTCAATATTTCTCTACAATTTTACTAAGAATCTCAGCTTTTCCTTTCCTTTTCCCTTTCTATGTATCTTCTTTTACATAAATGGCGATCTTGAAGTCTTGTTTGAATTTTAGACTTGCCTTCTTTGCTTTCAATACGCGTTTACGCGTATTCCTATCATGTAATTGTGACTCGATGCATAGCATTAAACGTAAGTACACCTGGCAAAGAATATTTTAGTCACGAGCATAAATTCGGTTTAATGAGACGAGTGTTTCGCTTAAAAAAAATATCTGCAAATACATAAATTTAGTAAAAAAATTAGTACACAACATGAGTAGCTATGTTATGTACGCTATAGTACGACAAACTTGTTGTAGACGTTAAACATGACCCCACTGAGTATCGAAGCTTATTAATAAAATGGATAATTGACAAAGAATTTTTCTAATACCTATGAAATATATATTTATACTAAACACCTTATGATTTCTCTACATGTTTGATGGTATGTTTCCAACTTTTTCAATATAATCGTGATAAACAAATTTCAATGCAGTACTAATGAAATTTCGAAATATTTCGCGTTACACACATCACAAATTCATGCATACCGTCGTAAGTCAGGCTACAATAGTGTACATATTATAGCTATTCCACTCGATTATTGCTTAATCATCGTCATTCGAATTAATCGTTTCACCATGTAGCACAGGATGGCCAGTGGAATTTGTATTCAAACATTTTGACGACATGAACCAACGTGTATTGGTCGCAAGAACATTAAACTCTGTTGACTGTAAATGGGCTGCATAATTAGAGACCGCGATATTGTCGGAAAACGGCAACCCCGTCACCCTTCTGCATTTTGCATATTTTACACGCGTTTATATTTCTCTCAAGTGGCGCAAAGGGTTGATTAAAAAGCGATGATCGCGACACGAGCGAAACCAGTTTTCAACGGGATAAAGGGATTCCCTTTGCGAGTTAACGTCGCCTCGTTACCTCCAGAAAACATCGACGAGTCTAGGAAATGGTGTTTTGTATTTCTGTCGCGTCGATGATGCAATGGCGCTCGTAAATCTTTTGTCATTCTGATATTCGTCCAATAACGATAAATAATATACGGCCCAAATTATTTTATTTCTCTTCTTTCTCTTTTGATACTATGACGAACGAGTAGCTTCAAAAGATTTTTATTTCCAGGTGGATAGTATCTCGCAGTTTTTTCGGCGTAATTCGTGAAAAATAAAAAATGAAGATTAAGGACCACAAGGAATAATTTCGAATAAAATTGAAAAACGCGCAAACAGTATTAGAAGTTTAATTGCGGAAAATGTATTTCTCAAATTAGAATATTGTCAATCGTAATAATCTATTTCCTAATGATTCCTTAATCGATAATTACGTAATTATCACTTGTGAATCTTAATAACTAATTTAAGCGTCCTAACTTAATTCTAATATAAACTCTTTGAATAAATAACTCGTATCGTTCAGTTGAAGACTTAATCGTTGGTTAATCGTAACTTAGTTAACTACGCTTCGATTACTATAAGAATTAAGCGAATAGCACGATAGATTGAGCGTAATAAATTAAACAAATTATGAAAAATTATTAGGTGAACGAGATCAGTGTAGTTTCGCGATAAAACGGCCGATAGGGAACGTATCGTTCTGCAATATGTGCGTGGCAGATAGACATTAGGCTGGATGCAATGTGGCGCGATTATTGCGGTTAACTTTACGAGATAGCTCGTGTTACACTATCCAATATCCTGCACGTGCGTACACTTGCTACTATACGGCTTCGGCACATCGTTCCAGATCGCAAATCGTTCGCGTGCGCCAGGGAGAACTTGTTGCAACATCCCCATACGTTTGTATTTTTCACATTAATCAGCGTGAATTTAACGATAAAGAGCAAAAATACTAAACTGAATTGAATTTCTTGTAAAATACGATTCGATAAAAATTGTAGGAAGAAATATAGAAAGGATAAAAAGGAAAGATCTAAAATATTTTTAATATCGACAGCGAGGAATTGAATCTGTTAATTCCTATTACGAATATAAATTAACGATTGTGAATATATTATATGTATATTTAAAAAATACTATAAATGACATTCTATAGATAAAAATGTTCAAAAAGGTAAGGAAGTGTGGATAACTTAATTTATGGTTGTACTATAGTCAAGTTTTGATATACGTCACAAAAGAACTATAAAATTTCGATCGAGCTATAAAAAGAACTATAAAATTCCTCCAACCTCTCTGCCTCCTCCCCCCCTCTCTCTCTTATCTTTGCTGTATTTTGTCCAACATTAAAAAGAGCAAAAAAGTGATTTAATTTTGCAGTTAATTTCGTAGGATGTTAACTTTCAAATTTATAACAGTTAATTAAAAATTGTACTCAGTGGTCGATATACGTATAAAAGAAAAAAGCTGGAAGAATGGGAAATTTGAAACGCAAACATCCCTTTTCCTTGACGAGCGCGAAGAGCAGTAAAAACTGCCAGAACTAGAACGAACTAAATTACACCGATCTTTTATTGCGACACGTTTATACGTCGGTCGCGGTGGAGATGTAGCATGGAAGCTGTATCGTTACCGGGGAAACTCTTGGGGCGGGACCCAGGCCATATTCTGGCTCGTTCTCTGGCTACAGAATCGCCGAGGATTGTAAACAAAAATACGATCTTACCATCTGCAACGGCTTCTGTTCGCTACTACACCGCCACAGTTTCTTAATGGCTCATACTTAATTTCTTTCCGTATTCGAAACGTTCACGATCGTTCCATTATGCCATATCCGATGCAGAATCTTTCTGCAGAATCATCCGTTTTCAACGACCAGTGTAGTATAACGGTATATTTCTTGTTAGACGGAGAATTTAAAAGTCGGTAGATAAAGAATGAATTTCAGTTTTCTACGATTTCACTTTAACGAAGAGTAAGAAGGACAATTTGTAATGTATGTAAATTGAGTTCTGTTTGAAAGAGTTTCTTCTATGATAATTTTTATGGAAATTTGTCTAATTTTTGCTTAACTCTCAACTATTACCATGGACTTGTGAATCAGCCTACACGTTATAAATATTGTTATAGTAATTATACAAACTGTTAACGTCTTGTTTTGATATATACGTATTTCTAAATCGTTTGTTAAAAACCGTAAATTTTCCGAGTTTATTAAACACTAAAGCAAAATAATAATATGTAAAAGTATGGTAGAAAAATGAGAAGAAGAAAAGTCATTTAGGCAAACAAGAAATTAAACTGTGATTGTAGTAACAAAAGAAGGGAAAAGGATAAAATAAAACAATTGTTACTCACGTTATACGCAGCATGTATCAGAAACACCTATGTACGTTGTATCGTCGTTGTTTGAACACGCCACTAATTGCGTATTTACAAATTACGAACCGGATATTTCCGATACTACAAGCGCGAACTACGTTTATCAGGTAAGCGACACACCCGACCGGATCGATGGTCGAAACGTATGTGAGCCGATTTTCCAGATTCCAACCCTCTGTTCTACTGGAACGTGACCTGTTGATACGAAACTCCGCAAAAACTTCCGACTCAAGGACTGCGCATCGTGTGAAATTATTATTGCCACCGAGTTTTGTGTTTACAACACGTCACGCTTCTATCGAACAGCGAAAATATGTGTACGATTTCGAACGAAGAATTTAAACATGGAAATTACAAATGTTATATTATTTACCTATAGTACATAATAATTCTCTCTCTCTCTCTCTCTCTCTCTCTCTCTCTCTCTCTCTCTCTCTCTCTCTCTCTGTTTCTATTCATTATACTGTTCTACAAAAATTGTTGATTTTTTGTGTCATATAAAAATTAAAAATCGCAATTACCAATAAATCTATAATTACGTTTATTCATACGTATTTATCCATTCCATTATCGCATTTTCTACTTTCAAATCCATAAATGTAAATAGTATAAACATGCACGTTTTAGTTATCAATCGATCGTCAGTTACTATAGATTACGTCTTCGATTTAAAAATACACAAACGATACAACGTACGTACGGACCACACCATAAAATACGTAATTGATATTAACAGATCTCTCGTTCCTATTCTGTGGATTCGCGCAGCATACGTACAAACCTAAGCCAGATAAAAAGCACGCAGACCTCGATCCACGATTGTGTTCTCCAGCCTCCACTTGTCTACATAAAACACTCGTCCATGAAGGCCCACCACTACAGACAACCACTCGCCATACGTTATACAGCTCCCATAAACGTCCTAATACGTTGCAAGTTACAAGCAACCCTATAACGCAGCACGTTTACGCCAGCTTTCGCATCCAACTGCCGAATTTATCTTCACATCGGTGATACACGCGAGGAGGGGCACACGTATTAAAAACCACCCTCCCCCGGTCACGGTGTTTCGACACAGGTAGAGGGATGTTGGAAACGGAGAACAGGGGATGCGCTTTAGACGGAATTGCAGGGAGCGCCTCCGCCATTAACTTTGATGCGCTTATAAAACGCAGTAGGTTCGAGCCGGTGCATGCATACACGCAGTACATGTGTACAGTGTATATGCATGCAACCAGGAATATAGAGTTTCCAAATTTAATAGCCCTGTGTGTCGAGCAGGACGCAGAAATGAGGAATGGGTACACACCAAGTATAGTGGGTGGCTCTCGACCATAAATACGCTAGCTGGTTGATTATATGGAGCCCCATGTCAAATCGACCCCTGGCCACCCCCGCGCGAGTTTCCATCTCCCCAATCCTACGAGCGGATATAGCCCCTTTTCGTTGCAACCACCCAACGTTCAGCCTGGAGCGTGTGGCTACGTTTTATCCTCGTTTCTATCTCGTTCACGTCGCGACTCGATCCTCTTCACCGCCAAACACACGTTTCGCTCTCTTTCGTCTTTGTTTCTCAAGTTTCGCCGGGTTTGCTCTCTCCCGTCTTTCCATTTTCCACGTGGCACGTTTGTTTGGCGAGGATAACGCCGACACGATCTGGTCACGGCAAATATCTCGGAGACCGGCTGAAGAGACGAACAGAGTTGCTTCGGTCCGCCCGATTAGATTCAATTTGGATTTCTGTTTAGTTGCTGCAGTTTTAGAGGATAATTATATTTGCGTGTGACGCAACAGCGAGGAAAAGAGTGGCTTTTCCGAGGATTTTTAGAATCGTTTCCACCTGACACGTGGAATCGCTTGGATTCGCTCGATTAAATTCCATTTGGATTTCTAATTGTTAAAGTTTGCGCAGATTTTTTATAGTTAAGATTCAGAGGGAGGATGATTTCTTTTGGCAGAATATTAGGATTGTTTTTGAATGAGATTTCCATTGATTCAGTATGACAATATGACAGTGTGGCAAATATAATACTCAAGTTTATTTTATTTTCAAAATCTTCTAATGAAATTCCTTTATTAAAATTAAAATATCGAAGGTACATACTATACTAAACAATTTATTATATAATGAAATTGTCTTTCTTTATATTCAAAGTTAGAATAATATGACTGCAACTGACGTATTCCTTCATTAAGATCTTTTAAATACAATTGAAGATTGTTAAACGCTGCAGCTTCTAGAGTGAAATAAATAAAACTTCCGTCTCCTCTCAGAGACAATTGATGATGGCTATCGCTAGACAAAATAATTACACGGTATCAAATTAATTTTCGTAATACGGTGACATAACAAATGAAATTTAGGAAACGCCAATAAGAAATAAGAAGAAAATGAACTCTTAATTCTTCCTTCCTTAGAAACTAAAGAAACTAACTTAAAAGAACATTACAAGAGCTCCGTGAATATAGAATTTGAAAGGACTGAAATTAACACGATTAACCTCGAATAGAAACGACTATTATTTCCTGAAGCTCGAACACGCCGATTTGCGACAAGAGCCTCGGGTCAACTACTTCTATTGCAGTTAACTCGAGCAATGACGAGCTACGTTTCACGGCGTAGCCTGCAGCATTCATAATCGAGTCCCGACGTGGCCGGTTTTTGGAGCGCTCGCGTTTGTACATTTGAGCGCGTTGTTAATCGACTATGTGCAATTATTTACAATATCCTGTAGATTCAATATTAATCAAAGGGCTAACGACTGTCATTTCGTATTCCCGTTAATCGTAAATTCACCGAACCCCCGCAACCCTATGTTATAATCCGCCACAAATTTCACAATTTCGCGTAGTGAGCGGATCATCGTGCTGGTTCGCGACGATGTAACGCGTCAGTGAGTAAGTTTGCTGATATAGCGATATGATTAATTGCATTATATAGCGGATAATTCTCGTTCGTTCCTCTACCATCGAATTTTCTTCCACCGTTTGGAAATTCAAGATGAATATTATTAGCCTGCGAATGTTTACACAAATTCATATTATTAAATTTCAGTTTTTCATTGCTAAGAATTTTATGGAATGTTAGACAAAGCTAAAAAACTAGTAGGTAATATTCTCGTTTGAAATTGTCGACTTATGGGACCCAGATGAAAATCCAAGGTGAAACGCGTCTACCGCTGGTTTCGCAATGAATTTGTTTTATTCGGTAAAAATGGGAAAGTTAATGGAAGTTACGAGTACAGCATATGCGGAATGGAAACCTTTAAACACGCATTTCTCATGAAACTTTAGCAACGTGTCCTATGCATTTAATACAATATGACGTGCACCACCTATGCGCAAAATTGGAGCCAAATGAATGTGCTGCTCTCCTCTCATAACTTTATTAAATTAACATTATCCTCACTATAATCATCTCCGTGGATTGTACCTGCACATGTGTTCGCATGTATGAAATCATGTGTATGGTTCAATAATTTGTTAGATCCACAGTTTTTAGCGCTTTTCCTTTATCAATTTTCAAAGATTTCAAAATTTTAAATACGATAGTAGTTTACGTGTATATTAAACAGAGACTTAAACGCCTGGTTGTAAATTTTATATATATACTTTTCATAAATTTATTTCTATTGTATGTTTTGAATATAACTATTTTTTAGGTATTATTATATGTTATTTAAATACGTAGTATGTTATATTAACCAGATATAATAACACAGGAGTAAATTGAGACTTGTAATTACTAGTAATGGTGAACAGAAGTACAAACTACGATCAATTTAGATCGCTGGAAACAAGGCATCTTCAAGTAGATTCGACCTTATTATCCAGACGAGACAATTTCAAATATAAATTTTTCTCACAGATTTTTTCACCATCATCGAGAAATATATTCTCAGGTAATTAGCTACTACTTATATATTTAAAATACAACATGCCGAGAAATCATAGTAACTTATACTTACAAACAAACGAAAGTTTAAAATCATTAAATATAAATTCACAAACCATTTACTAAAACAACGAATAATTCTATCAATGCAAAAAATTCCAAGTTCTTCGATTATTGTTAAGATTCACACCTGGCCTCCATCATCAGCGATTTACCCGCAGAAGCAACTAACCACCGTTGCACAAATTATGCACGATCTGTGAAAAGTACCGGTCAAGTACCCGCCCTTGAAGTTCTTTCATGTTCTTAATCAGCAGGAACAAAGATAAATACGTCCTCGTCTGGAAAGAAGGGAAAAGTTTCGAGGCAAGTGGCCGCGCGCGCGGATGGAAACGGCTGTTCTGGTGTATAGACAGGGCAGGAAGAGAACGAGAGAGAGCACACTGTTGCTTGGCGAGCTGGTAGCACGCTTTCGGGCCTCTATATAGCCACGACTCGTGTAATCGCGCACTTCACCCCATTTCTCGCTATAGAATGCAACACGCGACTCCTGCACCCGCTCACGTGCCTGTTCCATGCGCCACAAGTGGCTGCGAACACATCGTTCACCGGCCCTGCGCTCTCTCGCATTGTCTCTCTCGTTTGTGTTCGTTGTAACCACCAACTAGCCAACCCCTTTTCGCTGTGTTTCGTTCGTTCGTTCGGATAATTACGCTACCCACGCGTGATCATCGTTCGGACGACTCTGGCGCATTTTGTGCAGAGCATAGAGATACTCGTTGATTTTGAGATCAGGCGTTATGTGTAGAGTATGTTTTCGTAGTTAGACCCAGTTGGGTGTTTGAGTTTTGATCTGTTCCGTGTTGTTGTTTTTATAATTACGCTATCCGCGTGTATCCGAAGTTTCGATAACCGTGGCGCATGTTGCCGAGCGCATAGAAATACTCGTTGGCTTTGAGATCAGGCGTGCTGCACGTGAAGCTTCGCGTAGTTAGACCTAGTTGGCTGTTTGACTTTTCATCTGTCGTGTGTGTTTTTATAATTATGCTATCCGACGTGTGTCTAAAGTTTCGATAACCGTGACGCATTTTGTGGATTGCACAGGAACACGCACTGCTTCTGAGATCAGGTGTTACAGAGGTTCGTGTGGCTGGGGCTGGTTGCACCAATTATGCAGCGATGTTTGAGTTCTAATTTGTTGTGTAATTGTTATTTTTAGTGAGCGTGGTATGGTGGTATATCGAAGTTTTCAAGAGAACTATTGGTCGATGTTGGCAGACGTTGACTGACGTTGAACAGAAGGCTGTACAATACGTGGAGTACACCGTAACGTTTAAAATTGCCACGGGATTAAACTCAGAGAAATTGTCGATAGTAAGTGAAAAAATTCATTTCGGTGGAGAAATTAAGAAGAAAGTACATAATAACTTCTAACGTAACATTTCGATGAATCGACCACTTTTCAAGTTGTTTACAATTATATTTGATTTTCTAAAAATATTTTTGATTTTATGAAAACATAGCAACGATAATTTCGGAAACTTTCTGAGCCTACTGTACTTGTAGGTGTATTTACACAATACTGTTGAGTTTATTACCAGATATAATTAATCTCGATCGTATAATTTCTATTAGAACTAAAATAGAAGAATATTGTAAATTGAATTTTCCGTAACGAACAGAATTTAACGACAGTGTGTTATTAAAGGTATCAGCATTTCTGATGAGACTACACGCGATTGAATTATCTTTGCTAGTGGTTAAAGTGGAAATTAGTTTATCGTGTGTCTAGTGGACGGAATGCTGAATGTAATGAGATGTTTCGTAATAACATGTTATTAAAGCAGTGAGTGTTGTTAATGAAGATAGGAAAGTATGACTGAAGTGAAAATTTCAACTGTTTTACTGGGGAATCAGGAATATTTTTATAATAGTCTCTACCTTTGACAAACATAGTGGGATTTATAAAAATTTATATAAAAAATTGTTCAATTTATATTTCTTACTATTTTCTGGATTTTCACTTTAAGAAACATTCGGCTGTCAATCGCACGCTCTTAGAAATTCTACGTGCTTTATCTTACATCGCGAGGAAAAGGAGTTTTCCAGCCATTCTCTTGGATAGAGTAATTCTAGTGATTATGCTATTTAATAACAATACCGTTGAGCACTTAATGTATTATTTTTGATCGTTCTAAGTAAAAAAAAAGGAAAATTTTCCAGAAAGCGTAGTTCAAAATTGTCCTTCCATCGATATTTTTGGAATATGGATAACTAGTATAGTTTAAGTTAGAATATATTAGATTAATTTAAAAATATTTACACGTATTTGTTGTTTGTTTTGTATTTTACGTGAAACTGGATATTAACAGATACTAATTGTGTTAAAGTAAGTGGTAGGCAATAATCTTGAAACTACATAAATTATTCTAAATCCAACTCAAATCGTACTGAGTTACCTATGACTAATCACTAACAACGTTGGGATTGAAAATTTAATTTCGAGAGATTAATTTATTTAGCCTTTACAAATGCGAACAATCTCCTTTGCGTAATAAGTTAAACTATAAGAAGAGAAGAATAGAAGAGAGAGAAAAACGATAATGAAGCAAGCATACTGTAATAAAAAAAAAACGACTCGTAATTGAAATGAAGTTCTTCTTTGAAATCTTCAAAGAACGAGAAAATTCACAAAGGAATTAGTCGGAAGTATTTGATGTGCCTCATTAAGCAAAATCGATTTCTCTTGAAACATTCTACTCAGGGTAACAATTAGCAGTGTTTCACTTTATGCAGGTAATTATTAGTTGAGCTATTTATTTCACGATAAATAACCTTGATTTAAGCTCTGTGTTGCAATCGTTTCATTTACCATGTAATATATGGCCAAGCATTTGTTTTAACTAGGATCCAGCGAAATCTACTTTCTGATGATAAAGTTATACGGAGCTACAATTAGAAGAAACAATCTTCGTCACGATAGGTGAACTTTCCTCTGATTATTGCGCATCAGAATTTTGTAGTTTTTTTTAAAGTGAATTTAAGGTTCGTGGATTTACGTTCTTGTTCTTGTTATACTACGTGGTTACGTTATATGAAAAATATAAACTATGCGAAATAAAATTCTGAAATACAATTAAAAAATTCTTTGTACAAGACAAAAGAAAAGAAACAGAAGAAATATTCAGATATCCTTCAATTCCTTTGTAAAGCGAATACGATTTTTTAAATGTACGATTACATTAAATTTGTTTGTGAATGTTTTCCGATATTACAGGAATGAAACCATTTTGTCAAATCCATCGAAAATGATTCGATTCCAGGGAAATAAGTAATATTGAATGTAGGAAATACATGGTGACAATTTCCATTAAGCTTATATTGCATCATCAATCAATAATTTATTCATAACGTACTTCCACTAAATGCAACATTATATTGTCATCGTCACTCAATAATCCACATATGACAAAGACGATATGATTATCGATCATTTATAAAATAGAATCCCAATCGAAAACACTATTGCTGCAAAAACAACAAACAAATGGTTCCACGCACACAAAACGTTCCATAAATTTATACTGATAATTGCCGTTCTATTGACACTGCGTTATCAATTAATAACTGACTCATAAAATATTACACTTCCAACATCGTGAAATTTAATTCTGCATCAATATTATCAGTTAATGGTGCACGTAACAGTAAAATCATTTACAGAATCAATTATTATAGAAAATGCAAATTTTAGTCGAAGATATTATTGAAACCAACCTAACAGTCACGATTATAAATTTCAATTTAAGGTTGTATCAAACACATAGAATATCGAATGATCTTGAAAACGAAAATCTAAGGAAGATAATTAACTGGATTCCTAGACACTTATACGTATAATAAACTACCATAAAATACTACCGTTGGAAGCATAACAAGCAAAAGATCTTTATCAGAGAATCCTCAATAAATCCACTATCATTTGATTGAAATTTTCACCAAACACGATATCGCTATTCCAGGAATAATTATTTATTTTCGCATATTAGATGAAAATTAAACCCGCTGGTCGATGAATTTACGATAATTTTATATCTTTTTCTACGAAGTTACCTGTCTACTTTTATTTCGTCAAACTCCGACGATAAGAGCCAGTGTTGTTTTAAACATAACTCTTTAAAAAATCGTATTACTTACGGAATAATCCAATATATCGTCACTGTCATTCAGAAAGCCACAATGACACAATCCAAAGATTTCTAATGATTTGTTACTGTACAACTATAAAAATAAAAGAAGCAGCGAAGGAGACGATTGCGTGATCACGGACATGTATAATAATTGCACTTTGAACGTAATTTGTTATCTGTTAAGTTCGTTAGTATAATTAGTGCGCATTTGACTGATGCCAACCTGGAGCAAACACATAACCCTCTTGCCTAATCAGAGTTTCGTGTATAGTAATCGCATAGTAAGTTGCTTCTGCGACGGTGAATCGTGAGAAAGGTGGAATTGCTAAACTTTCCATAGAGAAGGTCAACCACGACCAGCCTAATATGTCACGGTTATGAATTCGAATGAAATACCTGCGAATTACACGCTAGTGTCCCTCCGTAAAAGATCAGCGAACACGGAGACAACGGTTGACGCTGGCATTTAGAAAGTGCAAATATGTAATTCCAACAAGGATGGATAATTATTTTAATGAGAGTTTGGACCAATGGCAGGATATAACGGGAAATAATTTTTGTCTTTTATGATTCACATTTTTGGCTTAATTTATTCCAGGTGCGTAATCTTCTTTTCCGTTGGTGTAGTCTTTCAGAGTGATTTAAGAGATGACATAATCTTCATATCGAGAGATATGTAAATGCTTTGCGTATTTTTTTAACATTTATAAGAAAGAGATTTGTACGTTGGAAATTGTTTCTGATTATTCTTCTATGAACTTAATGACAACCTGTATTAATCTTAGTCACATACTTCAAAGATACGAATAATTTCCTTACATAGCCTTCTATATATTCCACAATAATTATTCGCTGATTAATATTACCTGTTGCTTGGAAGTCTAGTCCAATAAACTATCACAATTTCTAATAAAGATTAAATGCTTCCCGTTCTGAAACTTCCACATTTTTGGAAAGATCATTTCATCTCGCCGATAAAAGAACAAGAAATTCCAAGCAAAGGAAAACAGAGAATACAATGTTCAAAGTCTTCCTATTTAAATCCACTATCGATCATCCAATATAAAATCACGTTTATCAATAGCAACAGCAGCTGGAAACAAACGAATTCGCGTTAACCGGTGCTTTCAGGTTCTTCCAGAAACACTATCCACGGATGTTAGAATGGAATCACGCTTCTTAAATAACAGAGAAGCTGCAGTCGCGATGTAAAAGAAGACTCGTATTAACCAATCAGTAGAACGTTTCAGTCATCAAACGTTGAGACGCTACGATTTCAGTAGATGGAACGTGCGGTTAGGAAACAGGCGTCGAGAAAACTTCTGAAACTGCCATGAGACGTAACACGTGTAAAACGAGGCAGAAAATGATGTCTGGCCATAAGCTTCATAATTCGAGGATACGAGCGGGTAAATAGCCGGTTAATTATGTAGCAATGAGATAATCAAGTTCTTTAACCTTAAAAAGTTAATTGATACGAGTAGCTGGATCGTGACGAATGAAATTGCTCTGCGTCAGCTCTGTCCCAGCGGATGGTTGCTGTTAAGACCATGACGCGCCCTTAATCGTCATCTTAATCTTTGTAGTATCTCACAAAAGTGCCTTCTGAGATCCTTTCTGCGAGAATTATCACGAATTCCTGTCGTGATATCCTATCGTACAACGAATTCAGGTTTGGTGAATTTACTCTAAATTAGAATGTAAAATCTACAGACTGTAGAATATTTTCTTAGGTCAGTGTATTACGAATAGAGTGCAATAAATGATAAAACATTGAAATTTTTTAAATGTTGTATAGCGATTATAGTCATTACAATTTATCAATTATTATGGAATACCAAAACAATACTAAAAATTCTATTATTGATTTTTGATAGAAGGTTGCTTAGGCAACGATGCCTACGCTATAATTTCTCAATAATAAGAAAAAAGAATTGTCAATAGTTGCTTAGCAATACACAAAGTGTACCTCGGAAAGACGTCATCGGTAATTTAACTTTGTGTACCTTTCATCTCGTCGTCAACTGTGAAAAAAATACTCGTTAAAGTATCAACTAATCTTAGTAAAAATTATAAAACAAAATTCTGCCGAAGGAAGAAGCTCAACAACGATAAAAACTCTCTAAAATATCTCTTCCATTCCACCGAGAATCATAAAATTTAAATAAAACCTCACAAAAGAAATTTCGATAAAATAAAATAAAAAAAAAAAAATACTGTTTTAAAAGTATTCTCTAAAATTTTCTCGTCTCGTTAAATTTTCATTTGACCAGAACAGAAAGAGGAATTAAAATAAAATTCCATTGGGAAGATTTCCATAAAAAAAAAAGAGCTCAAGATTCAGTACATTCGAAAAACATTGAAAAGCAACCCGATAATCGCATCTCAAATGGGATATCGTACATGCAGCGGATATTTTTAAGCTGGTCAGTGGAATATCTATTGAATATATATTCCCTTTGCGAAAAGAACCGGCACGATCAAATATAATATAAAATCACTCGAATAATTGATTCCGGCTTAATGCGTCGCATTAACGGAATTGTAAATTTTAGCTTTGTGAGAGAGACAGCCGCTCAACAACGGCCAAAGGGTTAAATCGTAATTAGCGGATGGCAAAACCGGGCGGATATAACACGTAGAATCCTAACGACACGCAATCCCATAAAAGCACCCCTAACCCCTCTCTTTCGCTCTTCCTCGCTGCGTGCAACTCGCGCGATTTTCCCGCTGTAAAAGAGTTTCCGTGGTTTTTACTCAAATTATTGCCGCGAGTGAAAGGTAGCTTTTTAATATCGGATATCAGCTACGCACTGAACCCTTTGCGTTTACTTTTATCTCCCGCGAAATAACGCGTGGTAATCGAACGATTGCTTGCTTGAGGATAGGCAGAGGAAACATGGAGAACGATAGGGAACAGATACAGTAGCTCAGGAAAGTATGGGACACTTGTAGAAATTTCTTATGAATACACAGGCTCGAGGATACTTTCCACGAATATATTATGTGTAAGAAGATTTTGAAATTCCATTAACGCTGTTACGACACTTAGCTATCGTTGATTAGCTTGGGAAACAAATGTAAGAATACATATAGAAATGACAAGATACCTGGACATCGTAGAAGTAACATCTATTAATTGCAGGTTTTGTAAATTTCTCAATTTCGTTGCCTACGTAATGCAATTAGTGTTGGATTTTCAAGAAACGGATGATTACTTGCATAAGTTTACTTGTTACGAGCAAATGGAATAAATAAATGTAAATTCCAAGGTAAATAAAAAAAAAAAAGAAAGAATAGCGTTTGTAACGTCAGTTTTCTCTATTTTCGAACGAACGACTCACTTAGTATATGAGATCACGAAGAATCACAAGAGCATTTAAACACTTGATCATACGATACACGAATCTGGTTCGTCTAAAAACAACCTGATAATTCCACGACGCCATCCATCACCTACCCCAAAGTCCTCAATCTCTTCACTCGTTTCCTGCAGCACGAAAACCCACAACCGGGAACCCGAACGTTTGCCGATCACGCACTATATACCGCGCCAATTTCACCGGTGTACACGGTGCAACCAACAAAGTATTAGCCAGGATAATCCCTGCCCCTGAGAAACGAAGAAAACGAGGGTTGAACACACAAAACGAGTAAGCAAGCGAGCGCACACGATCGTTGGAGAAATTCACGCGATGCGAGAATCGAACACAAGGATTTCGAGACAGAGGAGGAGAAAACGTGGTAAACGCGAATTCCAAGTGAGGACGGGAGAGACAGAGAGAGAGAGAGAGAGAGAGGACCAATCAAACCGTCATTTGTAATCAATTAAAAGCCAATAAACCCGGCGCTGATTGGACTGCAGGCACGAGTGCACAGCGCGAAAACCAAGACAATAATAGCAGGTCATTAACAACGGTACAGCATTTATTTCTATGGGAACGCGTCGCTGTTGGAACTACCGATTCGCTCATTCCTCCTTCGTCGTCGTTTCGACCGATTTTCCAGTCTTAGCAAACGAAAGAATCGTCGTCCCTGCGCGCTAGACGTGTAATGACGCTCTTCTACTATTTTTCGAGAACTTCGTGACCTCGTCTCGATCCCTCTATGTCGAACGAGAGGAGAACGCGAGAAGAGACGAGGTCTTGTTGCTGTGCGGTCGATTTCAAATCGCGGAGGGTTGATAAATCGGGGGTAGCTGCGTCGATCTTTCTCTCTCTCTCTCTCTCTCTCTCTTTCCCTCTGTTTCTCGATCGTGGTGGAGAATGAAAAGGACAACAGAAAAAGAAAGAGGTAAGTGAGAAAAAGAAGAGAAAGAAGAAATAGAATAGAGTTGGATGGGAAAGGTGTTTGGGTTTCAATTACCGTAGGCCGGAAAACTGGCGTGGTTCTCTCCTTAAAGCAACGATGCCTGCTGTTCTTCGTGGATTTCTTCTTTCTTTTCTCCCTTTTAGCCTCTCTTCGAGCAAACGAACAAGGCGCTCATCACTGCCAGGTCTACGAAAATTCCCGCGCTCTCGTGCAGCTAATCGTCGACAAGTAACGCGATGCAGTTCAAATAGCAGCTTCATGCGCTTGACATCCGCTCAGTAACGCGATTAATTCTTGAGAATCAGTTTGGAAGGGGGTTTAATCGATGCGAAAAGACGAACTTTTGCTTTTATTTTATCCTCTGGTTTTCATTTTTCATTTTTCTTGGTTCTTCTTCTTGCTCTTTCCTTTTCCTTTTTATTTTTTCTAGCGTTCTTTAGAGGTTGTGAAATAGGGTTGGATATGCCAGGGAGAATTCAGTTGGAGGTAGCGCGGAACGGTTCGTGCGTTTTGAGGTTTTTGAGTTAGTATACCGTGCATGGAAGTAGTAAATAGCGAGTTGCGGAAAATTGCGATGAAGTCGGGAAACGGTGAAACACGTGTGAGAGGCGTGGAAAGATTTGTTTCTTTTCTGTACGAGCTTCTGTATTTAGTGGAAAGGTTAAAACCTTTGTATTTATACAGCAGAATTTCTATGTTTATATATAATTATAAAATGTATTTATATAGCAGAATTTTCTTATTCCTCGTGAATCACCACAGGTAGGTAAATGATCAGAAATTACTAATCGAAGATATCGATGAAAAAGCGTATGTAAAACAGAACACATAAATTACAGAAAAATACACTGATAGTACACTGAGATTCGTAAGTGGGTCAACTGCTACTTCTCTCTCCATTTTCTAATCATCCTATTCTAAAGCTATTATTTCATTCGCGACATGTGTATCTTATAACGTAAAATTCTAAATGAATAAAAATTTCCTACGCTTGTCCGATGTAACCAGTAAGTGTCCTAATGCTTATGAACGACGATGCACGCGCAAATTCCTCGACCCAAGCCAGTCTCGACGTCCGTACGCAACTCTGTTCTATCCGCGAACTGCTGCATGCTTTGCAAAGTCGCACCCACCCTCAAATTCTCGAAAGCCTTGCCAATAGCCAGGAGCCCTTCAGTCGAATCGAAAAAATCCTCGGAACAACTCGGAGGAACCCCTTACACGTTGCAGAAGGCTGTATCGATTGTACCGGAGGCGTCATTGGCTATCGATTTCGAAATTTCAATAACGCACACCTCCATCCCATTTCTCTTTCTGTTCCCTTCTCGCCCATCCATCCGATCCTTCGTGTTTCTCCGTTTGACCAGCGCGCACGTACGGCGAAAACACACGCACACTGATACGCATGCAAAGAGGAGAGCTATCTATGCCGCGGTCGAGAATGAACAGCCGCCATTTCGCGGCACTGCTCGCGGATCGCGTGTGTATAGGGTGCAACGCGGAGGGGTTGGAGGATGGCAGAGGGTGGCGTGGCCGTAGCGAAGTTTTAAACGCCAAATTCATAACGCCAACCTTCTCGCCTCCTTCCTTCGCCCTCTTTGTTCTTCGCGTTTATCCACCTCCTTCTATTTTACGTTTGTTGCACAACCATCGATGTTACGTTACGAGTAACTCGGTTTTCGTGACTTTTAAAACAGCAGGAACCAAGGAAAGTTGGTATGTATTGTTAGTAAAAGTTACGTGACTAGAACAAAGTCGGTTAGCGTAACGCGAGATTATGCAAATTATTACGAAGATGGTTCGATACCGTATCACGATTAACGCGTTGACTGGCGCACAAAGTTGGGATGTTTGGATTTGGCAGCCGCTATGCAATTTCCATTAACACAGGCACGCAATAATGAACTAAAGTCACGTTCCTCGAATATGGTTCGGCCATGAAATCAGAAGAAAGGCGTACACAGTACGAGTATCAGCGTAGACAGTTAGTTGAGTGCCGGCCAATGCAGAATTACTTAGTTTCTAAAACATTGGCAACGCGCACGAATAAATTCGCGATATTGAAACGACGTACACGTGAGTCGAGTTAAAGAGAATCCAAAGTAATTTCTCCCATAGAGGACTCAGGGCCTCGCGAATTTATACGTGAAATGAGGAGGAAAATCTGATTTCTCCGTTAATCCTCCAGAAGTTTGACGTTCTCGGAAAGAACGAGACTTTGATAAAAACGAGTATAGAAGATGTAAAACGTGAAAAATATCATAGAAATCACGTCCACGTCATAAACCCGACTTAAAACTATCTGCATATTGTTAACGCCTTAACACTCACCTTCGTCCTGCTTTTCTCTCTCTCTTTCTTTCTCTCGTTCTTCCTTCGTCGTACGAACATCTGTTTCGTGGCGCGAGTTTTACGTTATCCGATATATACGCGCGGGTTTATGCCAGTAATTCCGGCAGTTTCACCGTGAACCGAGCAACCAACACGCGAAAGGTAGAGAAAGGGTGTACGTAGAAGATAAACGAGGACAGACGGTGCGAAGAGCGAAAGGGTGGTGTGAGAATGTGAAAGAGAACGAGGAATAAGAGAGATATATCTGCCTTAGGAATTTCAGAAGCGTCACTCGCAGCAGAGAACGTAACTCCGTGGCCGTTTCGAAGGAAATTTAAGTTTCATGGGATCGGGGCGAGCGACTCCGTTTCTGTGTAAACGGTCGTTCGTATGCACGCGAAACGAGCAAACGGATGTGCACGCGGCTGCATGTGAGAACGGCGGAGAGTGGGTGACAGGGGTCCGAGTGCACCGGTTATTAAAAATGAGTATCGTCTGGGCACGAGCAGCGCAAAAATTGCGTCTGTTCCTATTTGAATAATGTCCGGGGCCGCGCGCTACGTCTACCACGAAACTCAAGGAAATAACCAAACGAATAGGAGTTACGGAGCGGAGGTGGCCAACGAGCGGAAAAAGTTTTCCACTTTTTGTCTCTGGTAGAGTTTTTCGGAAGATGGTCTTAAAGTGAATTTTGTAGAGATGCGTTTAAATAGATAATATTCTTTTAATTGTTAATAGGTACAAGTATTAAATTGTTGCTAAGTCGAGATTTCTTGTTCTCGAACGCGTACTTTAACCGTTTGAAGATCAGGAATATCCTCCAGTATCGATAGTGAAAAATTCAACGCTGATATCGGAAACAATTTTGATAAAACGAAACTTCTGTTGTTTTTCGAATTTGTATCACAAATATCTGCGAGACACAGCCAATGCCTTCTCGTTACCAGTTGTAGGTTACAAGGTTCCTTGCAATTTTCTAACTTCTCGTAGAATAAGATAACCGTACAATTAGTGTAATTTACCTGCAAAATTGAATTTCTTTCACTGGCAAACTTGTTAACGTTATGCAAGGCTTTTATGTATCAGGTCGAGAATTATAATCAAATATATTTAAAACTGTATCTTCTTAAACCTATAGATGTTAAAAGTTCTTAATGATGCCAATTCACTAGCTAAGGGTTGTATTCAAGAATCTTCCACTGTAACTTACTGTGACTTACGGTTTCCACAGCTCTTTTAATAACCCATCCCACGTATCCCATCAAAATCTAATAACAAAACTCCATTCAAACACCACTCGAACAAGTAACTGAAACAATTTCATCGACGCGAGAGGAATATACGTATGTAGGTTCGCCTCCGATGTGCACCCTCGCTCAATCTTTTTTTGATACTATGTCTGAGAGAAAATAAATGGCACGTATGTATTCGTGTAATTGAGAATCGGGTACTCGAGAGACACGGTGGTGTGGAGGAGAGGAAAACGCGGTTTTTGTAGGACAAAAGCACGCTGTAGAGTCGCGTCATCTCCGACAGATAAATATAATTAAAAGTTCCGTTACGACTGGCTTCTATTGCGACAAAGCTTTCAAGCTGGTCCATATACCGGTTTCTTCTTTTTCTCCACCTTTATCCTTCTTCCTTCGCGTCGCTTCTTTTTTTCTTTTTTTTTTTTTTCTTTTTTCTTTTAATCGTCGTTTGCGTGTAACAAGTATCCGGTCTTCGTCACTGGAGGGTAACGAAAGAACTCTGTATGGAAATTATCGCGTTTCGCGAGCGAAATACGATTGAAACTTTTATTAGCGAGCGGTTTGTGCAACCGTACCGTGGTTTTGCTTTTTTTCCTCCGCCCCATCCTTTTCTTTTTTCGCTTTCTGTTTTTCTTCCTTTCCACCCTCTACCCTCCTTTTTTTTAGGTCTCCCTTTTCTCTCTCTCCTTTTTATTTTTTTTTTTTTTTTTTTTTTTTTTGTTGTCTCGTTGCTCGCTTTTCGCCTGTTTCGATGTGCATCGGTCTTCCACGCGCTTAATCACTTGAGAGAGAGAAAAAGAGGGATAGACGGTTGCTCGAAAGCGCATTTTGCACGAGAGCTTCCGCTTTCGCGATGCGAACGCGTTTCGTCCGAACGCGTGCACGGAATGCCTTGTTGTTTAGCAACGATTCGCGAGGATTTTTTAATTGTCGAATGGCTTTCTTCGAAGCCTTTGAAAGCTGTTCAATTGCTGTGTCAGTTCGCTCGACGACGATGTGATACATTTTAACGTAGCAATTCAAACCGATGCTACACACCCGCTATAAATGTTAAGAGCCTGTTAAGGATTCAAAAGAAACTTCCACTTCGAGTTCAATTTTAAAACACAACTACCCTCGATATTTGTAAAAGCATACTGCTTAAAGTAGTGGTATTATATTCGTGTCTAAATAGTTCTAAATAATTTTTTATTTTTTTCTTTTCCTTATATTTTACTTGTCAGTGGTTGTATCGTTAACAATAAAAAAAAAACCGTGTAAAACAAAGATAAAGTGGAAATGAAACTAAATTCGAACGACGATAGATGGGAAGACTTTCAATTTTCGCAAAATCGAAAATGTCAAACAGCGATAAATAATTAGAAAGCGTATTTTGTTAACGTTTAAAAGACCAGACTCGTTGACAAAAGCAATTATTTGCGCGTAACGGCCAGTGCATTGTGCCCAGAGTCGGTACATCGATGTTTCGTCAACAGTATCCGTAGCAAACCGACACGGACGACCACGAAACGTAATAACGAGACCACGAACTCGCGTCCCTTTGCGGCGAGCTTTACTTTCCGCCATTGCCCAGCTCATTGATTCTCGATCCTCTTCTGTAAAGCATTTGTTTGATGTTAAACCGTTAAACTCGAGGTAAAGAACTTCCGATAGTCCTGTATGACCTTCACAAAGGAACTCTCTTTGTTACTGTCCACGATAAACTGACTCGTCAGCCTAATCTCAAGGTTAAACAATTGCGAGTATTATGCATAAAGTATTGTAGAATTTTATGTATGTAGAATGAAGTCTGTTGATGTTTTACAGACATTTTGTACGTACGATAACCTGAATTTTATTATTTTACGCTACTTCTTAAATAGGAAATTTTATCTTTTACATAATATGATGTATTTTAAAATTCGAAGCGTAAAGAAATTTGTGTTGGTGTCTTAGAAAGTCTTCCGTAATTTATTGGAGCATTTCGATTATTTTATCGTTGCTTTATTAACGTTCGTATAAGTTTTCAATCAAAGAGAATGATAAAAAATGATTCTTTATAACATGGTCACTTTTCTCTATGTTTCAATTTACGAAGTTAATCGCTACAGCTTCTATGCCATTCATATATAATGAAAAACACTTGATAAATTAATGAACGAATATCGAAGTGAACGCCATAAATTTTAATCTGCATACATAATTATTGAATATTTATAATGAACGATCAAACCTCCTTTCTTTGTAAAGGCAAAATTTTCATATAAAATATCGTATTATAGATATTCGAAAGAGAGACGAAGAGATTATGGATATTCATTATATTAAAGGATAATAATCGAAGTATGCCAACAGCAACTTAATTTTGCTAAAAACAATTTTGATTAAATAACTCGCATTTATGGTGATCGTTCGAGCGATTTAAAGAATTGTAATTCGAATGGAGAAATTATAGTTGAGATAGAAATTTGGCTTCTCTGTGTCAGCTTAAAATTCGTCTTTCAATTATTTCTCGTCTCGCGGTAAACTGTCTGGAAGAGAAACAAGAGTAAACATATTTGCAGACGTGTTTCGCTTTTTAAGGTTCGTAATTTTTTACTCGACTAAAGGTTAGTTACGTCGTATTACGTGGCCAATGGTTCCACCGGCTGACGTTTATTATTCGATATGAAAGTGCAGCTGCACGATTACTTGTGCATTTTACCTCCGTGTAAAACACAAAATGTCGATATTTTATCGACGTAGCGTATTTGCTGTTTGAAGGGTAGGGGATGAGGGACAAAACAGTGAATTATTCTAACGCTTTCCAATGGCGGACGACAAGTGTGCAACGACATTTCAGAAATATTAATGACAAAGTAAAAATCATAAATATATGGGAATATATTTCCATATATCCCTTATTTTTATATTCGCTCTTGAAGAAAAAAAAAAAAAAAAAATGAAACAGTGGCATTTCTTCGTTAATATCACGAAAAATTTCAAATTTGCATCTTAATAATTCAATGCATAAGCTTAATTTGAAATCTTGACAAGGCGAAAATTAAAAATAACTCTAAAGAAACGAGATTACTCTTCGACAAATATTAATAAAAATGAATAATGATTATTAGTGATCAGTGCATAATACATCTTCATCTTCCGCTTCATTTCCTAAACATTGAATCAACAAATTCCCACCTCGTTTCGCTACCAGTATCGTTCGAACCCTATGAATCTTGTAACAATATTCTGATCAACGAAACCTTGTGAATTTATAAGACGAGCATCTCGTAAAACAGTGTAATAGAAAATCGATAAACTCTCGGTCTACAGACAACTGACTATATGTAGCCTATCGATTCGTAGCGATCGTGGCAACAACTGCAAAAGCAGAAAAATAATGCCGGCAGATTGGACGAAGCAAGAATACGCGGCGAAATAAATAGAAAGAAGCGAGATCGAAACGACCGGGAAAAATTTTACTACAGCGACGTTATGGCGTGAAATTTCGCAACGAAGAAACACGAGATCGTACTCTTGGAAAATCGCTTTCTTCGTCACACGCGTATTACCCCAGTCATTAATTATGCATCGCTTTAATTCGAGACGACCGAAAGTTTCGCCACCCATTTTTTTCAACCGTACAAGCATTATAACGCGGTATGAAGAAGAACAGAGGACGCAGAAGAGAGGAGAGAAAGAGGGAGAGGGACGAGATAAAACGAGAGAGCGAGGGAATAACGGCCGGTAGGATGCAAAACAGGCAAGCTTTCACGGTGTGCACCTGTAATTTAGAGTTTACGATCGCCATAACCGAGACTGCTTTTGGCAATGCGTCCCGACATCGAGAGGGCACCCATTCACCGACGGCCACCCACTCCTCGCGGCCTCTCGTTTCACGTCCTGTCGTTTTAGTTATCGTCCACGGAGTAGGTACGTTTCTATTTGTGCGCAGCTGATTTTATTGATCGACGTCACACAGGTCGGCTGGCATTCTCCTAGTCACAGACCTTGTTTTTAAAACATTTACGTTTAACATTTTTCATACGATTCCAAACTTCCACCGTATCCGCTTTCGACGACGGTTATGGAAAATTGTTGGTTGCAGAAGCTGGGACATTCGGACTTTCGTGTCTCGATGCGAAGATCAGCGTGGCATTGATAAAGTGTAGATTAAAATAACCGATAAATAGCTTTAACGATACTGTAACTGTAATTATTATTTTAACCGCATTTTCAGTCCAATAGCTTCGAACGACGCATCGTAATTTATCGCCAAAATTAGTCAGAAAATCTATGAAAAACATGGGAACAAATTAAGCAAACGGTCATTGAAAAATATGAAAAGTTAAAACTTGGGAGGAACGAACGAGGAAGAAAGCAAAAATGAATTTAAAGCGTAGTTGCCATAATGCAATAATTTTGCGATAGGCGAAGAACAGATTAAGAATTGATGTACAAAGTATACGTGTGAGAATTAGTAAAACAAACAGGTCGAACAGGCGACGAGCAGGTAAAATTTTCATCAAACCACGCCACTGCCTGTGAAGCGGCAGCTCAAGAGGATTCTCGTTAATCCTAAGATGCGTCATAAACCGATTTCCGTCTCGCGTCAGAAGGAATCGCAAAACGAAGTTTCCTCCTCTTCGAGCAGCCACAGCAAGCTCTATGCTCGACCACTATGTCCGTCAAATATCAGCGGACCTATGGAAAAACTGTTGATGTTCGTATATTTCGAAAGTTTCCCTGGTTAAATAAAAAGGAAGAACCGATCACGTCATGAGACGCATGAAAAATTCTCATTCGTGAGATTTGTGTACCACAAAAACTTTATTTTTGAAAGAAACATAATTTTGAATATATTTAATTCGTATTCGTTTTAAAATATTACCAGAGCTGGTGTACGTGCAACTGCTGAACATTAAGACTCGGCAAAGTATTCGAACACTTGTGGAAACTTTTTACGAGTATATCGTGTGTCTTATGCGAAACACTTTGAATTTTCATAAACGCTGTCACTGAGACTCGCTTATCATGATTACGTTTGTAAAGTGTGAAACCAATTTGAGAATATACGTAGAAATTACAAGATATTTAGTACAAGTATTCCTATTCCCAATGCTAGATAGAGTAAAATGGGATTTTTAAGTCGAACTAATTGTAAATAATTTTCTTTGTAATTAAATAAATTCTGTTATGAACGATATTTGAGGGATCTACATTTGAAAACAAGCTATTTAACTCGTTAATAAGTTGCATAATAAACAGTGAAATATACTATTCACAGTTCGCCAGCTATACTTTCTTAGCCTTTATTCATCAATATTGTTATTAACATCCTCAATTGCGATTATCATAATTCACTATCACGTATATATTAATTTATTCCTGGAAATGATCTTCTTCTGTATCTTAGTAGATCTTGTATAATACATCCTTACTGATTCAAACAACCCTATCGTAGATTCGTATCGTTATTCCCTCGTTTTCAATATTTTTTCCAACCGAACACGATATTTTCTAATTTTTCCTCTTAAAGGTAACGATGTCTCGTTAGTATACAACGAGTTTGATTATTCTATGCAAAGCACAAGATGGAATTTTAAAATACCGAAGCTCGAGTGACCCTATCTCACAATACTCGTAGTCTTTATCATTTTTTAGGAACGAACTATCGTCTATTCGCCAAGTTGGACCGTTCTTTCGATGGGAAGGATTTTTAGAAGCGACTCGACGTGCTTTCTCTTCGAGCGCACCAATATTCAGGTATAGTGAATTAAATCCGCGTTGCACGTACACCAGTTTGGGTTCGACGGCCATTAGCCATCAGCGAATTATCCGTCAGCGACGAGAGGATTTTCTCGCAACGGCGATACGTCATGCGCTCCACGCGATATATTCGGCAGGAAATCTTGCTGAAATTTACATGAATCCCGCTAAAAGCGGATCGTATGGCTATCATAATCGGTTTCGCGCTCCAAGTTTCCACAATTTCAAACCCCGCAACTCCATTCTACACTCGTTATCATCGAAACTGCTTTATGTCCCATTAACCATCGTTTCTCTCGTCGATCCGTCTTACATTCGTCAGCTTTCATATCTGATTGTGCAAAAATTCTGCTTGGATTGCATATAGTATGAATATAATGGTATTCAACATGTAGAAGGCATAATACTACATTAATCTTTGTACTATCTTCCAACAATGTTATAATTGTTAAACTATCACGCTTCGTGAATATAATATACGTTCAATCGACGACTAAAGTAAAGTAAAATCTACGCCGCACATTTTTCAAAATATTGTCTGTCAAAGAATAAAAATATATCAACGACTTTGCTTATGGCCATTCGTAAGAACGTAACCAATTTTATTTCCATGAAAATTCAGGAAATATTCATCGCAACACGTTACTGTCAGTTATGCTTCTTAACTAGCGTAACTTCACCTTCCGACGTTTGAAATGCTCTTTGGATTGTGAAAACGAATTATAATTGTTAAACTATCAAGCTTCGTGAATATAATATACGTTCAATCGACGACTAAAGTAAAGTAAAATCTACGCCGGACATTTTTCAAAATATTGTCTGTCAAAGAATAAAAATATATCAACGACGTTGCTTATGGCGATTCGTAAGAACGTAACCAATTTTATTTCCATGAAAATTCAGGAAATATTCATCGCAACACCTTACTGTCAGTTATGCTTCTTAACTAGCGTAACTTCACCTTCCGACGTTTGAAATGCTATCCGGATTGTGAAAACAAATTCGTTTTTGTTAAAAATGGCCGATACTAAAGATAGCAGAGTATACTCATAATTTTATAATCAATAATTTCCAACGAAAATTGTACAGTTTTATAAACGGTACGTTTTTCAGAATCTCGTTAATTTTCGACAATATGTACGCTTGGAAAATCTAAAAAATGAAACTCCTACTGAAATGCGACAAATAATCGTAAGTTTCGTACTCCTGTTTGCGTTCAGGATTTACAAATATTGATAGCAGTATAACCTCAGTTTTATCAATTCTGTTATCCCACTTAGCTTTTACGAGAAGAACGGATAACATCGCGGTCACCAATTTCAGAGAAATTGCGTACACCATAGGAGAATACCGTGTATAATAATCGCAAAATCGTGTTTTACCGTACCCACACCACGATATGTTTCCTTGTGGTTTTGATATTATATGTGCATGTATGTTAAGAGTATAATGCGAACCTTTAGCAGCTTAACGATTGGAAAGGGGTGAGTTTTATTCGTTCGTTAACGTTGATGCGAATAATTTGTATATATCCAGGTATATTGATGAATATGTGAAAGTATAAGATTTACTTTTTAATAAAATAACCAAGCTTCTGTTCTAGCTGCATAAAAATCACATTCATTATTACTTGAGTAAATTTAAGAAACTCTAAACGTAGATCACTTGTTAGGATTATGAATGTGATATTATAACTTCTCTTAAGTAAACAAAATATATATGCATTTAGATGGACAATGTTCTCTCTCAAAAAAGAAATAAATTTAAAATATAACGAGATCAAGGATTTAATATACCACGTATTTTTCTGTATCTCTATATCTTACTTTAATTCTCTAACTATAAAATTCGATGTAAATCATCCAATCGTTACATAAATAATATTATAAAAGACGCACAAAATACTTATAACGAATCCTTACAATAACAAATAAATTACAATCTGTAAGAGCGTTTTGCTTCAGCAAACACAAGATTTAATATGTTAACTAGACTGTTTCATACGTAAAAAGTGTTCTCGCCGCGGAATAAAAAATTCACAAAAGCGACTTACTTTTAATTAAATCGACGATGCAACGTATACACGTACAACGAATCAAGTGTACAATACATGAAAATAGAGAACCGAGTATAGAATTATTATATCGATGAAAAATACGATACTTTGAAGAAACTACGACTGATGAAAATTCTATCCTTCGAACGAATTTCATACAGACCGATCTAATAATCGCTTGAAGAAGACAAAGCTAGAACGTTCGCAAACCTCCGCTACAATAATATTCTCCTAATCCGGAATATCGATGGACAACACGTGTTCATTCCCACGTGTTTTCTCTAAACGAATAAAATTATCGGCTTCGTATTAGCCATAGAAATTTCAACGGAAATATGCAGGGCTCGTGTTCCGCCGCTATGGGAAATACAACGAAACCAGATAGAACGAAAATCGGAGGAACGCGGGCCGCGCATTCTTAACGAGTAAAATCCGCGACCGATCATCGGCGCGCGGATAATCAGATTATACTGACATCGGTGTGTAATAATACGAACGTACGGGAGTAATGAGCGCTAAACGAGAGGTGAAAGGGAGAAAGATACAAGTGAACAGGTGGGAAACGAATTCTCGATCAACTTTGAGCGTTCCATTAAACGGTATCCACCGACGTTATTAACCATCAATATTTGCGAAATAGTTGACGCGAAATTCGAGATTCAGCCTGCCCGCGCCCGCGTTCTCCAGGCCAGATTGATTCTCTTCCCCTCCCCTGTCGTTGATAATTTCGACGTTATCCAATCGAACGTGTTTCGGCGCATGGTTTCGCCAGAAAAATCATAAATACGTTCGTTGTTATTCGCGACTCGAGCCAACGACTGCTTTGTAATTCGTGAAGACTGGTATTTTGCGTGATACTTTGGTGAACACAAGTGTTAGGACGTCTAATGGATAGACTTCTAGAAAAACTCGCACGAATTTTATTTTATTTAACACCAGAATTGTGAAATCAATTATTAAAATTATTATCGTTATTAATTATTACAAACACGAAGGTTATTTTTGACGACATTAATATTCAGTTTTATTGAGATAGAAATATTATTATATCATGGATACTACCAATTTATAGAGGTTTATGTGTAGAGAATGGTTGGTCGGTGAAACTTAATGACGAGATAGTTCGTTGTTGAAACCGTCGAGTATATTTAAAAGAATAAATTAGTGTACAAACTATATTCGCTGAGATGCTCGTACTAACGGATTCGCTAAGACAGTATATAAGTCGCAAACTAAGATCGCTAATGACTCGTTAATTAGATCGCTGATAATTCGTTGATAACTGACTGTAACTCCTTTCCTTGCGATCGCGTCCGCTCATTTATACTGGTGGGGGAATACGTATATGTATTTGTGTTTACACGTTATATGGCTTTAGTTCTAATTAATTACGTGTAACATATTTAAACACGCGTTTAAAAGTGGATAGTTTCAGCGTTAACATTTTACATTATAGTGCATACATGATCAGAATGAAATAATAAACTGATAATAAAATAACTAATATTACACTATGACTTGTGGATAATCTACGAAATAATTATTCGCCATTTGTACAGCAATTTTCCTTTATGCTGTTTTGATTAATTCTATGATGACTGAATACTTTGTAATCATACTATTATTCGAAATTACATTATTATCACAAGTGATTCTGAAAGTTATTATTCGCCTATAACTTTCCTTTGTAACAATCGATTAGAAAATTCTCATTGGATATTTTATGGATATGGTGATTTATAAGTAATCTCCTAAGTCTAAGTGATCATTCGTTGTTAATCTAGCAATTTTCCTTTGTGGTGATTGATTGATAAATTGGCATTGAATAATTGCGTCTATTCACACTACTCAAGATACATACCTACTATAATTTGTGAATGATTTTCAACATTTAGCTTATATCCTACAATTCTTCTTCGTAATTGTTAATCGATATATTTAAATCGAGTTTTCATACGTTATATATTCGGAATTCTTTATAATCGAATTTAGATTAATTTAGTTACGTTTCTTTTAGAATTTAGATTAAATCAATTAGATATCTCTCGATATTGTTTCTTAGTTACAAGTTAAATATTATATTTTTTATATTTAATTCACGAATGTTATTTGTTACAAATACTTGAGATAAATTGTACGGTATTTAATAATGGCTGATTATTGTCCATTTAAAGGTACGTTTCTCGAATGTAGAACGAGAATGTTAAAATATCGGGAACGATGAACGAATTTCAACCTTCACCGACAATTTTTAGAGCAAACTTCACGATTTTCATTTTAATTAATTTGGTACCGTTCATTTGGCGTCGATACAGACGCAGACACAGATTTAATTAACTTTATATTTCGCCAAACATTTTATCCCACATACCATCTACGGATGTGTTTTAAACACGATTTTCTTTAAAGTGGTAGAGTTTTCCATTATTCGATTCATAACCCAACAAAAACGCTATTAAAAAACTCATAAAACCTTTTATAAAAAATCGCCTAAAAAGAAATAAAGGGAAGAAGACAGATATAATTGAAAACAAAAATGAAACAAAATTATTACAAAGAAAAAGAAACTTTAAAAAAAATAAGGTTGCTCATTGAATATCGTCTTTTCTATAGAACTTTGGAATTTTACTCCACCATGTCGTTTCAGCGTGTTGCTTTCACGTGGAGACACATCGGATCTCGACATCCTTTCACTTTCTCGGAGGAAAAAACGGTCGGTAGGATCCAGGAAACTAGGGAATCAGGTATGCGTTAAGTATCAATAATATCTGGATCAAATGATAATCATTCGCGTGCTTCGATATGAAGATTCACTGCGTATGTTGTAATCGAGGGAGAAAAGTATTAACACGAATTTCTTTTATCGAATGTACAGAATTTTCACATGTATAGTGATATAATAATTGTCCACAAGAAGAATACTGTCTCAAAAAATTTTTTAAAATCTAAACAAACTATCAATTTACCTCGAACAGATTAGATCTGACCATGAAAGATGTTTCCACCTCAAGTTTTATCTTTAACTCGTACAAAATGCAACATGAAACATACACTATGGGATAGTATGTTAATGAAATTTTCCATAAAAGATCGTTTCTCAGATATTATGTAAATGTCCTGTATGAGTACCAAGGTTCTTTAATCATATTCCGCGTACACAATTTAACTTCCCTTTCTTTCTCGTATGTGTTTTTCGTACGTGTCGGTGAATAGGATTTTCGATTTATCGAAGGGCGATTTTCCCAGAGATTTCATTGTCACGATAAATCGCGTAAGATCGAAACATTATAATTTGGCAGCCTGTCCTGCTCGCGTAAATGCAGTAAGCGATGGAAAATGCAAATGTTACTATGAAAGCGAAGATATGAATGATATTATCTGGCCGTATAAACTGTACGATACTCAAAGAGTACAGCTAATTCTATTGAATTAATAAAAATTCACAGAAGATAAAATTTCAAGTTTCCTTCAAATACGAAAATTTCTATTGTCAAACCTAATATCGTAGCATGTATGTACTTCTTTGCTTCTCTAAAGGAATGTAATTTAAAAAAACGTACTGTATATGTTAGAGAATCACTATGATATAGGCTGCAGCGAAGCTTAAGCTCATACATGTATATGTAAACTTTCGTTGAAGTTTCTTAAATAAAAAAGGAAGAAAATGTTCCCTGTAACAGGAACAATACATTCACCATCGATTTCTACGAGTATTAGACCAATTTCATAAACCACTACAAAATTTGACAACAAATTTCTTCGATAAAATCAAATCTTCGATCAACCTGATACACAAGATAGTTAAGTCCTTTTCAGATTTTTACCCACAAAATCGGTACTCTGATCGGTAGGAAGAAACGCAGAGGAGCCATGCAGCTGCGATGGCATTGCTTTCGCGACGAATCAGGACAATGATGTTAATTTATTCGCATGCACAATATACACGCGTCACGTTGTCGTCGGATACCGAGGCAACGGTGCACGTGCGGCAGCAGCTAAATGACTCCCATTCCTGTCGTGAGTAAGAAGCTCTGCATAAAGCATATTCAAACGAGAAGGACGATAATTCGAGTAGTCGCACCGCGGGTGTCGAACGAGACAGGCAAACGAGACGTCCAAGCTAACAAACGGGCTTCTTGAACGCGTGCTTTCTCTTTTCTAATCCGAACTTTTCAATAAAAGTATGTAGCAAACGGATGTTTTATTGACAGACATTGATTCAGTAAGAACAGTTCGAGCAATTGGATTTTACAAATAGAGCATTGATCTTTCTTCGATTATTTGATAAAAGCGTGTTGGGTATAGTTAACAATGTTTTTACATTTTTTTAAAATGACGATAATTATGTATATTAACCGGTACCACGAGAGAAAATTCGTCTGAGGGGAAATTTAAATTGAAGACTATGTTCCAAAGTGTACTTTTATTTCTGTGGCATATTATTTCATTGGTCAAATTTTACTGAATTTTTGTGCTTTCTATTAACAAATGTGTGGTTTCAAGAAAATGTCGTTTTCATTTTATTTCCAATCTTCTAATTTAACAAAATTAATTGCGGTATTATTAGTTATTAAAGAATCAGATTAACGCTAGGAAGACCGATCGAGTCTGTTCCTCTAACACAAATAATAATTTTTTACTTCTTAATAATGTCGTTTCTAAAGTTTAATCAAGCGATCAGTTACAATTGCCTTATGTTCTAATATCACGTTTCAAATATGTTACTAACAGTCGGAAGATAAGAAAAGATATAAAACGGAGAGTTTCATCCACCTCTTTTCAGCTCTAATTGAAGAAGACCATTCAAAGATCGTATCTTAGAAAGTTGTAATTCACAGAAAGAAGAATTCGACCTGTTTCTTTTTTCAATTTCGTACGAAGCTTTGAACGCAACTTAGAAAGTTATAATTCGTTGGTTATAGAGGTTCGAATTAATCCGGAACGAAATAAACGACAAGTAAAGGTAAGTTCCACTTACAATAAAACTTTGAAATACGAAAAACAAAAAAAAAAAAAAAAAAGACGAAAAACACGAAGATTGAAAAGCGAGTCGATCGATTTCTAATTAACATGAACCATATTAGAAGGAACAACGATTTACTGACTACGAGATCGTTTCAGTATTTAATCGAGAATCCTGCAACTTTGAAGTAATTGTCGCTGTTTATTTATGAAACGCTTGAATCGCTATTCCGTGTTAATATATAACCAACAAGATTAACCTGTACGCTGTATTATGTTTTCTCAGTCTCTTTGTCTCGGATACAAATAAATTTTAACGTTGTTCTAGTTGCTTTCAGCGTTACGATGATCTTCGTCATAACCAATTACAGCCAACGCACGATCATATTCGCGGTACAAAAAGAATCAAGTAATACCAGTTTTCTAAAGAATTATCCAAGTTTCTTCACCGCGAAAAATGTTTCTCCACCTTCGGAAGCCTTGAGCAAACGATTGAAACATGTGATACACTTTAGAAATTCCGAAGGAAGAGATATTTCAATACTTTACAAGATCAAAACGTAGATACTTTGTGCTCGTTAAATTACGACTCGAGCTGCACAATATTGCAAGCAGATGTTACTACGACAGTTCGTTCGAGTTTTAATCAAAGTTAAGGAACCTTGAAATTTCTTTCTATGGTAGACACGGAACGTGTATGTGGAGCTCGAGTGAATGCTAAGTTTCGAATATGCAGAGTCAACGTGTAGAATTACGAACCGGTTTCTCGAAATTAAGGCATCGGATAATGTCCTCGAAATTGCATATCTGGTTGTCCTACATAGGCGGATAGCTTGAATGAAACACGTGACTTTGACATTCGAATCACGATATTCAGTGATTTATAAAAATAATAAGCTAAGTATCTTTCAGTCTGTTGTATCTACGAGCCAACATCGATAGCAACATATACACTTGTAGAGCCTACAATACATTAATTTTATTTAGCAAATGTTCTTACTGACAAAAAGTATCCTTTTTCTGTTACTGTGATATCTTCTACTTGGAGATTGTGGCATACGATATCTTCCACTTTGAGATTGTCCCGTGTGATATTTTCTATTTTGAGATCGTGACACGTCTATCTCTAACCAACATCCGTAATTATCGTTACTTATGAAACATCTATGTAACAATTTTTACAATCTTCGCAACACCTGTCGTCAGCAAAAAGTATCCGATGATTATGAAAAAGAGCTAGTCAGACAGGAATGACAGTATGAAATTTAGTCTTTCCAGTACCGTGTCAAAGGAACACCACGATGAATAAGAAATGTCTCTGTGTTCTGACTTCCTGGTGCGCCAGTGGAAACGTCCCGATACGATTTCTCGGTTAACGGTACACGTTAGTGGTATCCGATCGCTCGCGGGATTTCCCGTGAAGAAAGAAACCTGAACGGGCTTCGTGCGCTGCGAAAATTGGTCAAGTCGCTGCGATTTCGCCATCTTCATGGGGTTTCGTGCTACATTTCTCCAAGCTTCTACGTTTTTTCCTCCCATTCTTTTTTCTCTTCTTTTGGAACGAATGCTTCGTAGGAAAACGTATTGTTGAGAAAGTAGAATGAGAAGACAGTATAGTGCTCATTAATATTATTTTAATAGTCAACGACACGCTATCAATGGATCAGTGAATGATGGAGACTTAATAATAGTTTTCGAGGTGAAACATTCTAATCGATTATATCTATTACTTTCGCCTGAGAAGCAAACGGCATTAATTAACTTGCCCGGTTAGATAAATGTGAATTAAACAATTTAAATAAACAAACATTTTCACCTAAAATATGTAACAAGAAAAAGAACTGCGTTATTCTCACACTTGCTTAATCGGCAGAACCTATTTCTGGAATAATCAGATAATGCTAATCACTTCACCGCGTTCCATAAGCGGCGAATAAAATCGCCAACGAGAATTGCTGTTATTTCACCTGTTGGAAACTCGCCCATCCACCGGTTAATAAGAGATTGGGCTACTTTCACCGTTCTTTGGATTCCAATTATATCGTTTTCAAGGACAGAAGACGAACGAATCCGAGGGAGCCGAATTCCACGACTTTCTACGGAAATCAACTCGATTCGGCTGAAACTCTCTCAACGACTGAATATATTCCAGCAAGCTGACTCCTCCAGCCTTTGGGACATTGTCCCGTTGTCGAATCGAACAATGGATCGCCGCTTTCGAAAGGCGAAAACACTCTCCCATGACCGGGTTCAATAGGGATCATAAGTGCAACAATGAAATTGCTTGGAACACACGAAACTCGTTACGTCCTCGGCCACCTATATCGCGAGACCTTATTACATTTGTTATGTAAAACTGATCACAAAATATAGAAGCAGTTTGACGCATAATGGGTGGAAAAATTATTTGCACGTACTGTTATTTTTTAACGAAGCTTTTTTTAATCAGGTTCCACGTTTTATTTTCATAATAGATATTAAATGTCTGTAGTCGGAAAATGATACGAAACTTAATATATTTCGTATATTTAATTAATTGTTATATAAATGCTATAGCAAATACAACGGTGTGTATTATACTTAGTGTAGCCACTATAGATTAGTATCGCAAGGATAATAGGATGAACTATGATTAAGTTGATTTCATTGTATTTAGAATTATGCGACTGCCTAAGTAGCTATCGTGACATTATCATCGATAATTCGCCAATTATTCAGCCCCTCATTTTTCTATTTTGTTCTCTTACGTTGAAAGCCGTGTCACGTTGCACAACAGAAACGATTCCATCAACATTTACATCAATATGCATATTGCATCGAGTTTGCAATTCTCCTGATTCGTTTAAACGTTCAGCCTTTCAAGTTCTTGATTACTACTCTATGAAAGCAAACACTGTTTATAATTCAGTCGAGTAAATGTAATAATCGTGGAAAATTGCTCGATAAACAACGTCAGTCAACAAGGAGTACAGTAATATTTCCGATAACAGCGTATTAATCAGCGAACTTAATGTTAAGAACGACTGTTCGTACGAGGAGAGAGAAATTTAACAGAGAAGTAAATTACGAATTGATTTTCCACGATAAAAATCATCAAACAAACAAGAATAGGAAAAATTATACATTATAATTATGCAATCATATTTCAATTTCGCTTGGTCGACATTATTCTAAATATTGCTCGTTGGAAAGGAACAAACTATAATTATAGTAAAGAATGGTGACAATGTATTTCTAATAAAAATCGAAGTTAATGTCTCACACTAGAAACATTTTTGAACGCTATTGTTCCTCGAAACTTAAATTTTCCTCGTTATATTTTGTATTTTGCCTTGTATTATAAAGCAATTTGAAAATTTCCCGATAAATTATTTATTCGTCAATCACCTATCCTTAATAAGGTGATTGGAAAGCGACTAATTAAAAATACTTCGCTGTCGAGTTATTTTCTAGGAAATATTACCATCCAATCCAGCTTTTCGTAATATGGAACATTCTATTTCCTACAGTTTATTCTATATTCACCGATAGACATTTCAACGTCATTCAACCTTTAAAAATCATACAATTTCGTATTTCAATTAAAAAAAATCCGTTTAAATCATCTTAAACTTCCTACAATAATCGCGAATTAAATTTAGATACAAAATCGAGCACGTAATCTCGTCTTCCAACGTAGAACGATAAAGATATTAAAGAAACTTTTCGCTCATTATATTACGTGTTTTAAAAAAATCAAATTCACCGATCTCAACCTTTAAATTGCAGAAAATAAACAGAAGATGTGACACCATAGAGAGCCCATACTATCCGTCAAAGACAAAATATCGATACTTCAGCAAGATGAAAGGATTCGAAGTATTTCGCGAATTCGAGTCGTTGGTCGAGCAGTAATTTACTTTACACCGATTCTTTTCGGCATGAAAATTCATTATGCTATTAGTCGGTAATCGGCTTTCGGAATGCTCGGTTTTGATCCGATTATGTCGCGATTATACGGTTTTATCATTCTTTTTTTCCTCCCCGCTCTTTATATTTTCCACCCTTTCCTCCTGTCTCTCTTTCTTTTTTAACTCCCACCACGAGGGAAAGATAAAACTTTATTGGAGCGAGAGAAAAACTAGCCGTGAACCGGCCATTTTCTTCGCGTTATCAATATTATAACAGTGTTTTCCTGTGTTACCCCTCGATTGAATGAATATTCCAAGCTTCGCGGGAATATGGTCGTTATAATACTCGTTCTACCGCGCGTTTCATAAAGGTGTGATACTCGGTGGGAAAATAAATGGGAAACCCAGAGTGGACGTCTGGTTTTGCTTCGTTTTCAAGGGAATTTCCGGTATACGCGCGATTGGTGAGCGCGCGCGCGCACACACACACACATACACACACACAATTTGGCTACGCATACGATTTCACATAGATGTGACATTAAAAGCATGAACGATGTTCATTTTTATTAAAATTTTGATTCTTTATAACTAATACTTTATCACGGAATTTCTCTACAATTGTATAGTTAGTACTGTATGACTATGCAAAACAACTTTATGGAAAAGGACATTCATGATTTCCGGAATAATCTTCCCATCGAAATGAATTCGTTTTAACGATACAGAATTTCTTTTTGCTGTAAATATATCTTCTATGTTTAGTAACATATTCGTACTACTAACGATAACATGGAAACCTACGTAATATATTTTAAAGAGTCATTATATATCGTTTATTTGTTAAACATTATATATCAAACATTATGAGTATAATATTTACTATTTGTTTCTCTAGAATCCACATAATTTAGCTTCATCCTCTCATTCGTAATAGAGAATCATACATTCATTTGGAAACAGGGAAACTGCACACATCATACCACTAGTCACCATAATTTACATCCAGCTGTTACTAATTTTGCATAATTTGTTCTGACTTTTTTTCCCCGTTCTAGCAACGTTTCACTTTTTATTATATGCATCTATTAATTTATTAATTTACGTTACGAATCTCTTATATCGATTAATCTGTACTTTTTAATGAATTTATCCCACCGATTACTAAGCAATATCAACGCCCATGATTTCTAGAAATATTTATTATAATTTTCCTAATAGCAACGAGGCCTATTATAAATACGAAGCTACTTTTATGCATTTTATTTTGAAAATTATATCTAACTTTTTCCAAATTTGCGTCTTTCACTATCCGTATTATTACATCATTATACTATTCTTACATTGTTATTATTATATTCATCGTAAGAAGAAAAATGTTCATCCCCGAGTTCTACGTATAAACAATTTTCCTTGGACGCAACGAGATGAATTTATCATTATCATCGCAAATGGGTACAACCATAGATCATCGTAGACAATGGCGAATTAAAGATTCCAGGCAATATTAATCGTTAGACGAAAATGATGGATGATTCAATTAATCTTGGAGTGCAGGATCACGCAATTCGTTCAAACGCAAGCATATACGTCTTCATGATCTTTCTCTTAACAGAAAAATCCACGGGCTAATGAATGAACAAGTGGTGTTCCACAGCGAGCCTGGCATTCTTCTTTAATCGTTCTAGTTCGTTTCATTAGCGCGTACAACGCAATGCATCATTCTAGGAGAGCACAAAGCCCTGGGGCCAACACGCGCTCGCAATTTCTTACGTCAAGCAGGCTTTGTTAGATCCCAGACTTCTCACGTGTAATCCAGACCTCTGGCTCGAATTGCGTAAAAACGTAATCCCTGGTCGTTGCGCTACATTTCCCTCCTCTGGATTTTCCGCCAAGAGAAATAAAGCAAAACGTCGGAATCGCGAATAAAAGATTTGACTTCTTAAAGGGCGAATTTATAGATTGTAGTTTGACGTATAAAATCAATTTTCTGTACTCGTGTAATAAATATTAGCTAGGTAGGTTTCCGCTATTCACGCATTCAACGTTAAATTGACCAATGAACTTTGCGAATTTTTATTAGTTATTATTGATATTGACCGACGTGTAAATTAAAACAAATTAATTTGCTGGAATGAGATGGACGATAAACGAGCTTCTATTCATATGTGTAACAAAGTACACTGTGTATCAGAATTTAGGTTCACGTTAAAGAGTTATATAACGCGTTTTTGTAATAATTGAAAAGACTCGAATAATTTTGTAAAATCTGTCTGATTGGTACTAGCTTGTCTTATCGGTAATTTCTGTCGCTTAAACATCTTTCAGAAGACTGAAAAGTTACGCCTCTCTACAAAATAAAGAGCGGGATCGATCACTTTTGTTCAAAAATTTCTATCTTTTCTGCGTTCTTAGAATTCTACGAACATTCCGTTCCAATCTGAACGCAATTTTTCTCAATTTTCCTTCCTTTCGTCACTGTTAGTTTCGTAAATTACAATCAAAGATTCTTACAACAAACAGTCCTATTTTTCCACTCGAACCCCTTAAAATGGACGCGATAATTTTGCTAAAAGTTTCTACGTATTTGTGTCGAGTGGAAACTAAAAAGGTTGATAATTAACAGTCGTTCAGGAACGCGAAGTATCTCCGAAATTTCGCGACGAAGATCCGCCGTTCCAACGTTGCGATTTGCGCGCGCCAACTTGTTTCATGAGAAAAGTTTGAAATTCTACGTGGCAGCCTTCAGTAATTTGTCTTCAGTCGCTGAATACTTAATAATATATCCTCGCGTCTGCAATTCGAGAGACTTTGATTTCGGGGATGTGCAAAGAGCTCCGCGGGCGCAAAGAGTTTTCCAGACAAGAAGCACCCTCGACTTGTTCTCAGGGATGGATTAACGTCTATGTTCGAATATGTGTATAATGCTGGCAGCAACGTCACGGGACAAGAACGTCGTCGCGTGTCTCGTCATAAGCGAAAATCTCGCGAAAGGACGCGCGAAATGGAAAATAGGAGTGAAACGTAGTAGAATCTCTATCGCGCGAATTGATCATGACACAAGCTGCACGGATAATCGAATTGTTCAAATTCATATTTTTATCAAAATGATAAAACAAGTGCAAGCTGAACGCAGGATCGTTTCACCTGCTAGATGCTATAACGCGCTCTTTCCTTCGGATATTTTGCGCATATTCCCTCGTGTTACGTGTATTTTGCACATTTTTCCATCTTGAGATTTTCAGGAAATGTATAAACATCCGCAGCCTTAATTAGTTAAATTAATATCCAGCTGATTCATAAGTTTGTGCAGACTCGTTGAGCGTGACAAGTTCTGCCTCTTTTCTCAAATGTTTACTACAAATTCATCTACACCGTGTATTCTCCATCGTTATTTACAGCTTCTTGTCAAAGGTTCGAGTAGCTTTTGGATTCCTCGCTCGAAGAACTCTGCAGTTTTTCAAGCAAACAAATCCGCCAGTCATTTTTGCAATACCACGTCATCGTGGAAGAAAACATCAGTTGGACCATGTTGGAAGGAACGAAAATCTTGATAATCCGTTGGGATGAGATTCGACGAGCAGGGCGGATGGTAGAGAACTTCTCATCCACAATTTTGAAGCGCATTTTTATCAAATTTTCGAACGGGTGGGAAATGAAATTTTTGTTGACATATTTTTCGAGCAATTAACCGCTTTGTTATTGGCAGTGAACGGAAGAATATACGACCACATAAAAAAAGGAAACAGGAGCTATCGAATGACATAAATATAAGACATAGATGATAGACAATTGTTACGAGATAATATTCAATATGAAGTGAAAATCGCGCGAGTTTACGGACCAACCTGCTAAAAAGAAATTCGCAAAACTTGTACACACGATTCCCTATTCTAACCCAACTGTACGGTGTACCATCGTTATTACAGTCACCGTCTCAATTCCCATAAATCAAATCTGTTGAAAACCCGATCTCCAAGTAACTTTCCTAAACGAAATCTTAGACGAAACAAGTCGAACTCCTCAAGGTATCGTCTGACCTACGTTCGTGCCGCGTTCCAGCAACGACGAGAACACGGCACGTCGACGATTTCGCATCGACTTGCAACGAAGAACGGAAATTAGTGGGAAAATGGGGGCCGAGCGACCGGGGAAAAAGCTTTTTTCGCTCGGTCGTCGTGCAACAGTTTTTCGCGCGGGACAATTACTGGCCACGGCCGCTGATGTGTTCGTTATCGTCGCTATTTTTTCACCAGGAATATCCCGGATGAAACACGAGCGTGAAAATTTCCATTCGTAATGAAAGCACAAAAAAATACGAGCCGAGGAGTCGGGGATGGAGCGAGGCTGGTCGACAACGAATCGTTGCTCCACGACTATTTATGTTTCGTTGTATAGATTATTTATTTGACGTCGATATTGTGAATTATACAAATGCTACGACCAGGCTATTCCCATGGAAATCTACGACACTGTCAAGTTTTCTATGCTTGTGTACACGTGGCCGTATACGCGCCGTATGACGTTCAGCCGATTGACGATTCACCCCTAAAAACTATGTCAAATGAATTATCGAATAATTAACTTTAATCGTTACGCAGCTGCAGGAGATATCGAGGTGGTACGCGCGTTATTGCGGCTACTTTTTTCGTCCATCGAGCTATACAGTATGTTTTTGTAGCCTGTTTTGGCCTTAATGAAATAGTACCGTGTGCGATGGTATTTATTTTCCTATGGTCGAGGAAATTAACTACACTTTTTACATTAAAACTACTAGAATGCTCGAAATGATCATCCCGTAATTTTGTATAGAATTTTTTGTACCCACACAGTAGTACTGTTTTACGGATTTAAATAACTTTTTGTAAAATGTGCGGATACAGGTTTGTTTTTTTTTTTCCTTCATTGTATTATTTTTCGTGCAAACAAAACAATTTTTGCCTATGTTTGTCTTTTTCCTGGAAAGAATATTTCGATGTTTTTCATTTCTCTCTCACGCACTTCGAATCCTTTCTAGCAAAATATAAATAATATAATACCGTATAAATATAATTTCTATAAATTCCTGTACAATCCTCAAGAACCTTGAACGATAAACTTTCAAGATCGCGATACTTGGTTTGCACGTGGCAGCATCACAAAACGAAAAAATCTCAGTAAATCTTTAATCGTGATTTAAGACGTGAAACTTTCTACACGCGTCAATGGAAAATCCGCCGGTCTACGAATAATTATCGGATCATATAAATAAGTAGAGCGATAATTTATGCATTTTTGTTTGTCATGTTCATCGTGCGCGCGTTAAATTCGATCGTTAAATTAATTTGAGCAAGGGAGAAATAAAATTTGCAGCAACACGCGATCGGCCAAATTCGAGCAGCAGGAAAGCTGTATGCAAAATGCAAATAGACTCGCAGTGGTTAATCTGCTTAAAACAAGATCCGGCAAGCGGTTCGTCTCGCACGAAAGTACATGGAAACGCGTACGCCAAAGAAAACGCAACATTTTGATATATCACGTAACACCTAATTACACGCGATACTTTACGATGTTAATCGCTATTGATTGCGAACGTGTATAATGTTCACTTCGTAATTCCCATCGGCTGCATTACGAATTTCCTGATTGAACATTATGAAATTATTTATCAGAAATTATTTTCTATAAGAAAATATTGATTGCTAGTGTAACAATGATTAATATTTTACATTGGTTTGAATCTTCGTGCACCAGATTCATCGATATCAGGCATTTCGAAATTATTTATAGAAATGTATAAAACTCATTAATACTAGAAACGTTTTGTTTGACTCTATCAAGTATAGACTCGTTGTATCTAGCAAACAGTCATTCAGCAATTTTCTACATTGAGAATAGTTTGCTATTATTTCAAATACAAAGAAACATTTATATCCCACTGAAGTAAAAGGCTGCAAATCATTGCATTATATTCATTGAAAGAGTTAACATTTGCCAGGTTGATAACAGAGTATTTTGTGCTGATTGGCTCCGTAGTGTTGGAACAACAACGATTAAACTGCGTAAGTATTGTTGGAATACAACGATATTACACGCATAGGCACAAATACTTTTACACAGATACCCACACAGGCATTTGAACAGGACACTTACACAGGTCAACTCATTACTGTATAGAGAATGGGGTTCAAAATATTTAAGGGATCATGGGTCACTATCTACGTCTAGTCTGAGAGTAACTAGCCAACTGTCTACAATCATACTTTGTTAATTATACCATATCACTCGCTTATATACATTTGGTTCTGTAGTTCTGTTTAATAAATATCACTGAATATTATTTTAACATAAACACTGTGTCTTCCACAGATTATTAATCTTAATTTTAAGATTAAATTCTAACAAGTATTAAAGTTTTTAGAAACGAATTTCCATAAGAATGCATAGAAAGTACGTATGTAACGTTTTACGATAGCAAAGTCAGCTCTACATGGAAATTATTCGCCGGCATATAGCGCTGTACGTACACCTGATATTATTCTGAATAAAACGAATGATAGAATGAAAGTGCACATCGTTTTGAAGAAAATAAACCAGGTCCTAATGGCTAAGTAAAAAAGCAAGAAAAAGAGAGAAAAAAAAAGAACTTAATTAAAAAAGATACAAAACAATAATCCCGTCTCCGCGTCGAATTATACGAATAGTATTTTCTTCCGCAGTTGGATTCGTTAATTTAACACGTAATATGATATTGAGGTAACGCACGATGTTAACAAACGAACGGGCCACTCGAGTGTTTTGCACGCTTTTTTTTTCCATTTCGCTATCTTTATTTCTCGTCGACGTTGATTCGCTCGCCTTTTGAGCTGCGTTTCGCTAGAAACGTCACGCTTTTCGAAAGCAGAACTACTAGCATAATTACGACTAATTACACCCTTTTAATTAGACCGGCTATACCCTTTTCTTTACCGTGTCTTCTTTCTTTATTCTTAGGTACTCGCTTCTGCTTCCTCGCTTATTTATTTATCTGTACACTAGCGCGGTTCAAAGAGCAACGAAACTTCCCTAAAAGTCTATGGCTTAATATCTTATTTTTTAATACTACTTTTAGCTTTTATTCTTTTCTGGGCGTCTTTTTTTCTTCTTTTTGTCGGTAACTTCGTTTAATTTTTTGAGAAGAAACTGAATTCTAGTGAATTGATAGTTGGTTATTTTTACTTTTTGTGCCAGAGATCAAGTTATGTTACAAATTCTGTAAATGATTTATAGATTTATCTTTCTAAACTTTCGTTGTCGTTTCGGTGATTTTTCAATATTTTTTATCGTTAGATTATCGTCTGTTCTGAAAAAAAAATTTAATTAGATCGTTGATCCATGAATTTCGTTCTGATCGAAAAAAGATTTAAGGATTCTGAATATGTAGCTTTTCCTCTTCTTTTCTAAAATGTATTTCTTTCAATTATTTTCCATTTCCTCTTAAAATTAATTTTATCACTCTGAAAATAAAAAGCTACTCTTGCATAGCACTTCGAGATTTCATTTTCTCCTAGAAAATCAATGTATTTGTTTGTACAACGAACATTTTGAAATTGTAAGAAGAATATTTGTATTAGAGATTATTAGAAATGCGGCTGTTATGGTTTTAATATCTACTTCAATATCTCTACTGTATCGTAGTATTTTAGTAATATCATATTTCAATATATAACATACAGTTATTTTTATACGTTTGGTATGAAATTCAGCTACATATATAGATACGAAAATTTATTAACTCTCGGTCTGGAAATTTCTGTTTTTCGCATACTATCTTTCAAATACACGTTCGATAAATTAACCGTGAATTTTTCTTCTAGATAACATTAATAACCATAGCGCTAGATAAATTTTAAATATTCGTTTCCGCTAATTTGGAAAAAGCAAATAAATCTTCCTCGTCCAAAAGGTAGACAGTTAAATTTCTCTGAAAAAAAAAAAAACATCGCGTATCCCATGTGAATATTGAAACGCTACAGGGGATCGATTATGCGATGTAACGTTAGAAAGCTAATCAGACATTATATTTTTCTTTTTTCTGATAACGTTGTCACGTTCCAGTGCGATTTACATTGTCCAAATTTCGTAATTTAAACGATAAAGTAAAGCAATATTGCCTATCTAATTTTTGACCAGAATATAGTTCTCTGCCTTCTCTAGTCGAACCGATGATTACGAAAGTGGCTTGAGTCATGTGTTTTTCGTTTCACTATATTTAATGTTTTGCGTTTGACGCGTGAACTGAACTCTATTTAACGCAACGATCAACTCGATCGAAACGATTCAATTTCTATTGCTTTGCATAGAAGGTTTCACATTATTATAATGTAGATAGATATCAGGGAAAGCAAAATAAATGATAAGCATGAAAATAAATACGATACGTATAAGATAAGTATGAAAATAAGTTATTTCTTATAGATTCTTGATTTTGATAATCATCGGTGCAACTCCTACGCAATTCTTTATACGCATTTATTTTCTCGAATTAAGTTTAACGTGAAAACACGAAAGAAGATGCACGATTCTACGCAATATAATTCTACGCAGCGACAGGATAGTTGCTATGTCAATCTTTTTACCTAATTTTGTATTAGGTCTGATTATTTCTTTTTTTTTTTTTTTTTTTGCTTTACTATTTTCCTTTAGGGCGAAATATCGCGGATTAGTTTTTACGCGAAAAACTTTGCCCGAACGATGGAAAGTGGTCGAGTCACTTTCGAATCGAGTAAGTACCGAAAAAAAAAGAAAAAGCAAAACGCGTAAGTCGCGGCTCGCTTTTAATCGTTTACCGGTCGCTCGTATGGGAAGTTGATCTCGTTTAAGCAAAAGATAATGTGGGAATAGGTAATTGATATTCTGGGGAATTTTACGTAAAATGTATGTGATGTAAAGTATCTACGATGCAGTTTGTAATTATTGGAAAGTTACTATTACTAATAAATGGTAATATAATTTTAAATTACTCACAATTGATGATTTAGCACACTGATATTTCGTACATACCTGAAACATAAATATACAAGCCGTGAATATACATATTAATATTCATATCGATAATTTATTAATATTGTGTTTATATATTATTTGAAAATATACGTACTCGATAAAAGATCGAAAATGCCGAGATACAAGAAAATTTCAGTCTTTAAAAATAACAAGAATAAAGAAACAGTTATAGTGAGGAACATGATTTTTGAAGTGCGATGGATTATGATTAAAATGATTATGATTAAAATCACAGAAGAATGAGAGCTTTAAACGGTAAACTTTAAAACGTGTAGAAACAACGTAAAAATGTGAGATGGTAAAATCAACTGTACGACGTGGAATTTTGAAAAATTATAACAAAATTAAGCTTGAACAATAAGAGAAAGTCCTATACAGTGATCAATCATATACACACGTTACATTACATTGAGCGCAATTCGAATGAATATTTTTAATATTCGATCGGACAGAATTTTTCCTACTTGTTCGGTACGTGAATGGAAATTCGAACCTCCTATACTTATGCAACGTTCGAAAGTTATTACTGGTAGAAAAATTACGTCACGAAAAAGAAGCAACAAAGGAACTGCATCGGCAGGGTTTCAACGAAGGAACGCTATGCCAACACCAGTATGAATATACAATTTTCACACTTGTAAGATATCCTGCGAATTCTGCCGGTGAGTTGTAGACATCTTACGATATCCGAGTGCTTCGACAAGTTTTAACGAACTTTTCGTCATTGGCATTTTCAATGAACGTAGCGTTAGGTTAAGAAAATTGGAAACCTTCAAGCTTACCATGGAGAACGTTTGCACAACGTTTAAAATTTTTCCATAAAAATCGAAGTGTTTCCTATTTAAAACTTAGAATTTATGCGATTCTTTCAATAACTGTTTCATCAATTTTGCATACCCTTTATGATCAAGAATTCAACGATGAAGTAAATATTTTGTACTACTTTTAAAGTACAACTAATTTATCAGATTTGTATGGTATTTAAATTTCAAATAACGTTTAAGAGACTCTAAACTGTCTCACGGTAATTAGCAACGGTAAATTAATCACAAAGACTGCAACAAAAATTGCTATCTGAATATATCTAACATCTTATCCTGTCACCAACTTTCACACTTTCTTATCTGCTACTAAGATAACATCCTGTTACTGTTACTTTATACATGTACTTTGTATACATTTTAATCGTACCATTATTCAAACACAAAGAAAGAACAATGTTTCCTTCGTTTTTTAATCATATCCTTGAATTCACGAAGAGGATTAAGATTTTTCCCAGGAACAGAACTTTGTTTCTAAACATGTTCATTAAACTTTAGTAATTATGCTCTCTGCCAATTACTATAAACATACTAGATAAGGACTAAAAATATAATGTTAATAAACACAGCGTTCTTTACTATATTTCTCCGTTCAATACAAAGAAGGGCTTGAAAAATATTACTAATTAAGCGATTACGTTTATTACAGCAACAAAACGAAAAGATACCATATATTTAAACATTACATATACTTTCATGAAAAGCAACTTTATTATACGTTCGAAATATTTTCTTCCAAATAATTCTCTGGCACCGAGAATTTTAAAAAGTACATTTTCAGATACCCCGTCAAACATTAACAAACCGTCCTCCATAGCATTCGACGGATAACAATGCACGAAATCTCACGATTTCCAAACACGTGCAACAACAACAAAATCTGACAATCGCAACCCACGCATTCCAGCCAAACATCTCGATCATCGTGCACACATTCTCCCAGTCCACGCAACTTTCGATCCGACCAAGCAGCCAAAAAGGCAGCAGAGAACCGGCCGTCCCGAAGGCGTTCGCGATTCTGCGAGAGGATGTAAGTGCGCCTCCGCCTGCCGCTTTCTTTCCTTCTTTCCCACCACTGGGTCTGAGATCCTGGGCGGCAGAGAGGCCAGCCTGCACACCGTTGGCAAAGGCAAAAGTCGGCGAACGTTCCGTTCTGGTCGAAGCGAGCCGGCAATACTAGGCGGCCGTGTGTCACCGAGAACCGTCAGTTTCCGCGTGGACTTCGCCGCAACGAGTAGGCCTCGAACCGCGCGCGTCCTCTTTGCACGCGTGGCTTGATACACACACGATCGCGTCGTGTCGCGTCGTCTCGCTTTGTGCACAAGTGCGTCTGGTGGAAAAATGCGGTCACCCAGTGTCCCCATGTGCTTCGTTCACGTTCTACTGTGCGCCCTGGGTGAGTAAGAATCTTCGTCTTCCGCGCGTGTACCATGGGACACATCGTACGGTTGCGATACGACAGTGTAGATACAAAGGATTTACAGTCGACGATAAAAATAAGTGCGAGTAACAGTGCAATGGAAATAGGTATCATGAAGCTTCGTTATTGAAGATTATTGAATATTTATGATATTATTATATGAAGATTATTTGCTAGGTTAACTTTGTGCTTCCAGGCTATATAATAAATAAAACTTGACGTTTCGTTGATACCTACTTTTGGTATTTGTCTCTTCATTTTTGTCGGCTATTGTATATCTAAAGGAAGTACGAAGGAGCAAAGTTTTCGAGGTAGAAAAGCATCGGTGGATGTTGATTGCCCGTTAAACAAGGTGTACGTCGTTTAGTTAGTGATAAGGTGGTTCTTGAGATAGTAGTCTTCAAGGAGGAATTATGGTTTGATAGATGCAAGATTTTGGAGTTAGATAGGACAGGAATGGTACCGATGAAGAAGCTGTGAATGTTTAGGTGTTTATAGGGTACGGAATACAAAAAGCAGAGTATTCCTCGTAATATAAAATTGTAACGTGAATTTGACCTGTTTTTGTGTTTATTACATAAGTGGATAAAACGGGACCGATTACTGTTGCAATTACTTGCAGTTAATTTTACTTACTCCGTTAAGATCTATGTTACTTAATTGTATTTTATTTAAATTAATGTAATTTTTCTGCTCTAAACCGTATACTATTGTAAAATTAGATTTTCTATTCTATTTATTTCCAAATGAGTGAGTACATTTTTTACAAAGTTCATCCACAAGAAACAAAAACTGTTTTGCATGTTCGTTTAGTTAAAGCGAATATCACTGTCAGTAGAAACAGTTAATCTGTCGTTGTTTGTCTCTTGAAATCACAACATTAACTATGCGTCTTACTTTTTACGTCTAACATTCGAATCCTTTGATGAAGCTCGCAGTCGTTTTGGATATGAAAATAATTAAAGCAAATGATGGGTAGCGTTAACAAAGAGCTGAACGATCGTTACAGCTTCGTGGATAATCAGTCACCGCCCATCGTCTACAGGGAATAATGTTGGTTACGCAAAGACTCGCAGGGGAACAGACCCCAGGTGTTCAGCCAGGCTAGCGGGTCTTGTTAATTGCTGCGACACATCTTCAGGTTTATGATACGTCAATCGTTATGGGAACCAGCATGTTCCAGGCTCATGTTTTCACTGAATGTTCAGTAATAACGGACTTCCAGTTTAATAACGGAGATTAAGGCTTTCGCGGTATAGCATCGTGCAATTATCAAAATCGTTGCTTTCAGCAGCCACTATATTTTTGGAATTGTATTTATTTCGATAGGAGTTGATTTCGGAACTTTCCCTTTTTGTTTTCCTCTTCCTCAATTTCATTCTAAGTTTCAATGACAGAAAGATATTGCAATAATTTTCTAAGTCGATCGTTCCGAACTTGACTTCATTTTATCATATTTGTTATATCGTGAAATGGTTAATAACAATAAAGTATGAAAGCAAACTTCGAGCATTTATCCTCGACCGAAAATATCGAGGAAATTACCGAGAAAATACCAATTAGAAATGCGTTAATGTACCAATTAAACTACGAACTTTTATGCAAGTTCACATTTTTGAGAATATATTTAGCAGAATGAGAAAATTCGGTAGAAAATTGTTTGACGTATCAAGTATTATACGAAGCCACTGCGCCTTGAATATTTCATATACTTTTTCATGTTGTGTGTATTTCGCGCAGCTATCCATTTTCAAATTTCCTATAAATACGTAAAAATCCGCGGGAAACGCAATAAATATAAAAAACCACTGTAACGAGTGTATCGTTCGGTGTATCGCAACCTGCTCTAGAAATCCAATTCTTCGTTTACTTTTTTATTAAACGACACGCAAGAATTGACACGTATAGTACTGTTCCGCGTAACTGGATGAAAAAAAAAAAGAAAGAAAGAAAGAGAACGCACCAGCTGTAACGTTCAAGCGGTGTCGAACGAAAAGAGGAAGTCGGAGGAAAAAGCAAATCGCCGCGCAGGTGTAAACTGATCGAGGCTGTGCGTTTCGAATGCAGAACGCGCGGATGAAGTCGGCGTTAAGCGAGTCCCAGGACGGTGTAAACATGTATTCCGTGACACGTACGCCAACGCTCCCACGGGAATCGATGCGAGTACCGTTTCCGCGTGAAGAGACCATCACGATGCCACAAGGCGAATCCCCGTAAAAATGTGGGTGTGAAAATAAAGCAGAGATGTCGTTCGTGTAAAGTATCGTTCTTAGAGGAGCATTAGTATCTCTGATGTTGAAGATTACATACGATACAACGTATCAATTTTTGATTCAAATACTTGTCCATCGTACGAAAGATTTGGAACTAAATTGTAATTGCAATAAAATCGTACCTTTCTTTAAAAAAGTGTCGATTTAGAGGATTCCCATATGATTTTATACAATCAAAGATTAATTTAATATAAATCCATGAATAACCATATCCGTATACAATCCATAAAATACCATAAATCGCTCTGTAAATTACATCTAAACACTTTCTCTTTCGTATGCTACAACCCTCTTACATATTTCGAACTTTGTTTTTCTCTCAACACGCTCAAGCTCCAAAAAGGGAAGAAACAGAAATATACTCGCTTGAATATCCTTAATGAAACTTCGAAATTTCTGCAATTTCTGCTCTTAACTGCGGATACTGTAAACAAGCAAATCAATACTCTCTAAATCGCATCAACAAGTACGCTTTCTATCTAACCCACGCCTTGCTCTTATGTATTTCCAACGTTACAACACTTTCAAAGACAAAAAAAGACGCATAATTTCCACTTGTTCCTGCCAGTGTATCTCTTCATCGAGAACGGATAATTTAAAAAAAAAAAAGAAGGAACTTAAAAAAAAAAAAAGAGATGAGAGCGGGACACGGTTTGTGTTTCCGGTCAGCGTCTGGCACGCTTGAACGACGTCGAGGACGTCGTCGTCGTCGGCGAACACCAAGGGAAATCAAGCGTTCTCCAGTTTTATTTGCATAAAATGATGGGGCTGAGCATGTCACGTTCGAAACGTCGCGTCGGCCTCCCGGTTCGTGGCTCGCAGCTCGCGCTGATTTTCCTCTCGAATTTCATTACGCCGCGGCCCCATGGCGCCTACGACTCCGCGGGAACAACTCGCGTCTCCGATCATTAAGTCACCAAGTAGATGCAAATTAAAGAACAGGAGAATTTTCCCGCGGAATTTCCCAGCCGCGAGCAGATTTTCGAACCAACGCGGCCTGATCCGATTTTCCGTTCATTTCCAACATCCGTGTGTGACCGACGTTTGTTTTCCGCGTAAGGGTGGCGCACCGTTGTTCTTCTACGTTCGATTCTTCTTGGCCGCACGAGACTGATTTCGAGAGGTTGATTGCACAGCTATTTGTTTTCTTGCTTGTTATTCTGATTTTCTATAGAATATTTGGAGTGTGTGTGGAGGTACTGATATGGAAATTTTGAAAGTAATAGAAAATAGAATGAAAAGTAAAGTTAATGAAGACCAATAATATATAATCGAGGAATCGATGTCTCTTATCGAAGTTTCAGAGACCTTTGAGAATTTAAAGTACCTTTTCTATCATCGGCTGTCTTCTGTGACATCGTAGAGGAAGGAGATGAGTTTCCTTCCGTAACATAAGTGTAAGGAAAAACGGTAGAAGATAGGTTCAAAGTATCGGAATAGTCTTCTTTCGTTTCAAAGATATCGCGAGACAAAAATCTATCCATTAAATTACAGTCAAAATGGATAAGAGTTTAGTGCAGGTTCGACTAATTCTTTAGAGTGTTTAATATTCGGATTTTACCTTCGTTTAAAAATATTTGATAATTGACCGCATCGCGTTATTTTCGAAAGTTTCCTAAATTTCTCAAGTTCTATCCAACGTTCTAATCTAAATGCTAGAAGAAAATCTTACAACTCGCTGTATCTTGTAGGATCTACTTATATCGATAACTCCCTGGGCCGAGAACCATTAAGTAGACTCATTAAGAACTTTCTAAAACGATCTTTAACACTGATAAAGATCGCTTCGCTTTCGGTCGATCTTCACATTACAGTTAAATGATCCATGTGGGTTACACATAAAAATTCTTGGGTCAATAACTCCGGCTATCCAAATACGGAGGGACGAAAGCATAAATGAATGGAAGATAAAACCAGCTAAAACGAAAAATTATTATAAATCGATCGCTCTATACGAACGAAAAATTCGATCACGAAAGCTTTTGTATTGGTTCAAAAGATACAGGAATATTGGTAACGAATCAACCTTGATGGTCGATCGATCGAATGGAAAATTTACGAGGGCAAACGTCAAAAGCAGAGAAAAATAGAGCTAGTGGAAGCAGGGACACGTGCACGGCCATTAAACGACACGGTGCATCGCGACGCTGCGCTGGCGCGAAATTCTTACGATCGTCCCCGGTACTAAACGCTGACAGAGGTCCTCGAAAAGCTCTATTTGCCTCTTCCACCCCTGTCCATCCTCCTTCTTTCCTGTCCGAACGATCCCCTCCCACGTTGGCAATCGTGATACGGTGTTTCGTCGCGTTACGTGCTGTCTTCTCTCGTTTTTCTCCTTACAACGAATCAGTTTCTGCCGACGAGGCGGCAATAAAACGTAACGATGTTAATTCCGTGTCTCGCCACCGACCCAGCTTCTATGTACGATATTTCGAACTGCAAGAAGGTTTCGTGCGAGAGGCTTGCAAAGAAATAGATAACATTGCTGAGTGAGTACTGGTTTGCAATTTACAATCGGTTTGTTTGGTTGGTTCGATAATACGAGACGAGAGATTTGGAAAAATTCACGCCGTACACTTGTTGGCGTTTGGTCAAAATATTCGTCGGAATATCTTTCTTTTTATACGTGCAAAATATCTTTTACAAAGTTTAGAGAATGTTTCTTAAAATATTTCTTAGTTATCTCGTATGATAAGTGTTAGAATTTAATCTTGAAGTTAAGATTAATAATCTGTGGAAGACACAATGTTTGTGTTGAAATAATATTCAGTGATGTTTATTAAACAGAACTACAGAACCTGATGTATATAAGCGAGTGATGTAATTAACAACGTATGGAGAATTGTTGATTGTTGGCCAGTTACTCTCAGACTAGACATAGGTAGTGACCCATGATCCCTTAAATACTTTAAACCCCACTCTCTATACGGTAATGAGTATGACCTGTGTAAGTGTCCTGTTCAAATGCCTGTGTGGGTGTCTGTGTAAGAGTATTTGTGCCTGTGCGTGAAATATCGTTGTATTCCAACAATAAGAAATACTCGTATAAGAAAACTGTGAGATTTTGTTAGCATCTCTTTGGTAGATAGTTAAGACATTAAGAGCATACTTTCAATCTTTTTTATAAACAAGGAAGGCGAATATACGGGAGAAAGAATAAATGTAAATAAGTACGATCATTAAAGTACAGCAATTACAGGTAGAAGAAGGTCTTGGACGTTACAGTCGACAAACGAGGAAGCAAAGAAATCCTGTAATGAGTAGAAACTCTATTTATTACAGGTCACATATTTCGGTCTGTGTACGCTTGAACTTCCCGATTCTATAAAAATTTTACTTTTTGCTCCTTCGATTTCCGACTCGGCCCTTTTCCCCTCTTACTCTGACTTCGCTTCATAATCACTTCCTGTCTCGAACCGTAACAAATTATACAGAATTCTGTATAATCATCCTGTATACGCCACTGATCCAACACTTTCAACTTCTATTGTTTCCAACGCTATTTTGTTATTTGTTATTGCTGTAAGTTCTTACGGTGCTGTAGTTCTTACGTAGCTAATTTCAAAATTACAAAACAGCAAACCAAGCCAGAATTATCTTTAAGATAGAATCGGATTCGAAAGAATCGATTATTGGAACATCCATTAATAGAAAATTAATAGAAATTGATAAATTAATGGAAAATTAGAGACGATCCCTTGTAAAATAAATTGAAACTGTATTACATATATTATGAATCGTGTGTTACATGTTATTGTATTACATATGATTGTGAATGATATTGTCAATTACTTAATATAATTGACGCAGTCATAAAATTTTGAACTTGTTTCACCGCAAACGAAACCTAACCGTTCTCGCTATAACAAAATTAAATACGAAAATAAAAAAAAATTACCCCAGTCTATCCGACAAATATCCAAAATTGTGCTAAACTCGATAGGAACCAACACATCGGATGGAAAACTAAAATAATAGATACACCGTTCTCGCGAAAACTCAATTCCCGATGATTAGCGCTACAACTACCGCAGCGTCGAGTAAAATGAATAACCGCTGGAACGAAACGCGGATGCAAGAAAGGAACATGAGACACAATAAATAACCGTGGACCAAACATCGCGAATATCGCGGCCACATTACTTCAATTTCATTATTATCGACGCGATTATTGTCGGTGCGTGCGGGAAACGTACTGAAAACGAATCATTCTCGTTGTTGTCGCCATTGATGTCGCGTTCTGACAAAACGGAAACTGACGCGTAACAGGAAAGGCACAGAGGATGATGCAAATGATATTGATTCGAGCGAATTATATTTCCACCGATAACAATCGCTCCATTCGATCTTTTATTCGGAAATAAAAGTCTCAGTCTGCCAGTGCGCTTTTTGCCGCCGTTTCGCAATTTCCAGGAAGCAGCCTCTTCTCGCTAAAATACGATCTGACTTATATGACGACATTGGATTACAACTTTGCTTTGATCTTTAACATTAGAACTACCGACAGTTAACACGAAGCTATTTCTATCAAAACCAGCCAAGATGACTGGTCTTTAAAATATACGTAATAATAGAATATTTTTATATTTATTGATTAATTACTTTCTTACAGAAGGAATTCCATGTTATGTAGTACATTTTTGGTATTGTTAATCCATCTGGGACCATGATCCCTAAACGATGATTGACACATTTCTACAATTGTAGAACCAGTCACTTTTGACTGGTGTGGTATTGCTAGTGTTAGCATCTAGCGATCGATCCTCAATTTTCCTGATAACTGATATCGTCATATCGAACGATACGCGGTAAAAATTTTAAAAACGTGTGGGAAGTTGTAGAAAACGAGGAAAGTGGTTAATTGAGGTTCGATAAACAGGTTGCAGGACCCTTTTACGCTTTGACAAGTACCAGTTATTTTGACTAGCGTTGCTATAAGTAGCTTGGATACAAAATCATTTTGAGTTTGAATACATAAAAAACGGAATAAAACTCATTATATTATTTTTTTAGCTTACGTATTTCCGGAAAAAATATAATACGAAGTAGGAATTTTAAAATAAAATTATAAAACCAATCAGTTTGATTGGTGCGGTAGTTCCAGTGTAAAATACTTTACGACCGAGTTATTCTACGTGAACGTTTGATCGTGACTCTAATCTTACTTACAATTATCATGTAAAATTAAAAAACTGTCCATGATTTGGCTATAGTTATAAACAGACCGCGGAAGTTCATGCAAGTTCATATTTCTATGAGAGCAGTGAAAGAAGTAGAACGTAAATAAAGATTCGATTAAAGCGAAGTTTACAAATCATTCGAATTTCCAAAAATTAGCAAATCTATAAAATTTCTATGAAAAGTGACGAATCGGTCAGTTTGGTCACTCCGTTGATCTTGATGTTAATTTATGACCTTTCTAGTTTCGTCGATCTTGTTTATACAATGCATAGAACAACGATTGTGTCCTTCTATGCGTACTACTTTTATTGTGTCTCCGATAGTTTGTTCCTCCACGTTCTCGTTCGATAACTACAGAAATCTACGGCTGGACGATCAATCGACAGGTATTCCGGTGAAATGCGTTTTCCTCTGGACGATTTTTACGCTGAAACACGCCTTCCGACACAATTATTCGAACAGTCGACGACCAAAAATGTAACGATTCGAATGGACTCGAGAAATCGATAAATTTTGAACTCGCTCGTCTTTGTTACTTGCTCGGTGCTTTGAAACTGAATCGTCTATAGACCCTATACCAGTGCAGATTCGCGTTTCTGTCGATTTATAGTCCTGCAGCTTTTAAATTAGCCACTTTATTATACGTAGAATTATACAGAAACGAATATTCTTTTATTATTATTATTGCGCAAATTGAAAATAAAGATATTCCTGGTTAAAGATATTCAAAGTCGTGTATCAAGATATCTAACAGTATTCGCGAACTTATATTTTATACACTCTATGCCTATATCAACATCTCTTCGTATTCTTCTAAAAAGAAGAGAAGATAAAATATAAAGCCAGCCAAAATCCTATAGAAACCCAATCAACCAACAGACTTTTTCAAACATCGCTACGACCACGTTCATGCAAATTCATATTCTTGCGAATAAAATTTGCAAAATACAATCCACCAACTATCGTGACAAATACTTCCAATATCTTCGATGCACGTATTATGCGCATTCTGTACAACATCATAATACATATTTTTAAGAAACGTAATGCATAGGCATCTATTGTACAATTTTCTCGCATCTTAAACCATTCATCCGCCCTCATCTAAATATCCTCGAACACAAAATATAAAAAGAACCACGTACATACAACGACGGTGATAAGGGACAACAACAAGGTTTCCATAAACGCGACAATATACTGTTTGTTCGATTGAAGCGAGGTAGAGAAGAGGGTGATCGTTATACAGGTTTGGTTCGGAGCGGGCAGCAGCATACCGCCACCCCCGTAATCGTAGCGCGCACGCAATTCAGCGCGCATACATGCACGTCGGCTATGGGTATATCAACCGGTGTACTACCTGATCACCATGAAAATTTATACGCCATCGTACGCCACCGTAAATTGTATTATCGAATACATACCGTCGGTCTCTTCTCGTTCCTGCGCGTCTCTCCCGTCACCTGCCACCACCCCGTTCTGTTTCCCCTGTTTTAACCACCCTCCCTTCTCTTTTGCATCATCCATACGTTCTTTCCAACGCTATAGAGACAGAACGGACGAGCATCGCAGGTCGCGGAGGCTCTTGAATTTTTCGAGTTTATGGGAACCTGCTATTAACACGTTGACTGTCGTGGGAATTTTGCATATTTCGTGCCGCCAGCCATACAGCCGTAACATTTAATTTTCCGAAATACTCTTTTTCTCTGAATATGATATTCTCTAAGTCATTGGAATTGTTGACAAATTTTCAGTTTATAAAATTTATCTTATTTCTATCGTTCTAAAATGTCAACGTAAAAAGCACGGGTCGCCGATGACCACTGTGGCAGTGGATGCGTTAAAAACTGGGATGCGAGCAAACGGTGGACGAAACGTAGGCAAAAAAATGTCAGCGATAAAGAGTCTTCTTTTAGCGGAATACGACTAGATTACTCGCGTTGTAAATTAGTTAAATTGTAACTCCGTGAACTGGGCTCTACTCCCGTACGAATCTTCGTCGCCTAGTCGCTTCAACAACCTGCGCGATAAACTTTTCTTTATGCTATGGCGATTCTTATTACATTTTGCCGGGTTTTCGAACATCTCTTAGCTGGTACGTATTATATCGTACGCATGACACGTTGATCGTGGCTATGGGATTCGTTTCGCTGATTGCGGGGAATATTTGGTGAATGAATTTTGGTAAAAGTGCGACGGTTTGGTATTTTTCGGAGACAAAGATGATTTTGGTGAATATTTGCAAAATAGAGTAAACATAGAAATAACGTAAAATAAAAATAACTGGCGGATAAATTTTTCTAGCTGGAAGGGTTTGGTCATTTTTTCGGAAAAAAAGATGATTGTAGAGGAAAAATCATTTGTCATTTCTATGGAAATAAAAACGATAGCGGCAACTTTTAACAGATGAAAATTGGCTATTTTTTAGAAACAAGGATGGTTAGAAGATATAACAAAATATTTTGGAATTGTGTCAGAGAAATATGAAGACCGAACGAGCAACTATTCAAATGGAACGTGGAAAATAAAATATTGTTAGTTTTCTTTTTAAATGAAGACTCACTGAAAATTGCAGCAGTACGTGTTTTACAGAGATTCCAAGCGAAGAAGATAAATTCAATTGAACGTGCGTGCACATAATCTTTTGACCAAACGCAGTTTCAAGTATTTCACGCGCCTCTGACACGTACTACGTCAGGCTTTGCGTGCACACACGTAACTTGCAGAAAGTGTGAAAACAAATCTTGCAACTGCGAAATATAAGTTTGGTGATGGATGATGATGCTCGATTTACATTCACAACTAGACATTTTGTTTCACAGAGGCTTTCGCTTTAAGCGATTGAAATTTCAATTTTATCTTAAAATTCGTTATTTTCATTGGACACAATTAGAAGAACGGAACCTAACCGGAGATTTATTTCACCCAATAGATATTACAAAAGATATTAGACACGCCAGTGTATTTGTTGTGCCATTTACATATTGATTAATTAGATTCAAGTTTCTTCACTTTCACGCTGTGCTTTCACGTGACCACAAAAATTTGATATTAAGAAAATGAAATGTAAAACTGAAAATATGATATGAAAATATAAAAAAAAAAATTTTTAATTGGAAAGCGAAAGAGTGTACAATTTTTTTTATCATGTCCAAGCCACTATACATGTTCTGTCTATTTTTGCGTTTCTAATATTTCCCCTAAATGCATAATACACGATTACATGCTTTAATTTTCCACAAGTATGTACATTCACGGTCTAAATATCGCCGATCTCCAACGATCAGTAAAACTCTAAATGCAACCTGTTCAAAGGCCTATCGTTTAACAACGATAAAACAACATGCATATACACTTTCGCTTTTTTCGCACACGCATTATACGTAGCGAAGTCTTAGGCACAAGTACGTACAAGTCCAATGCAAATTAATACGCCTCCCATTCGCCGCTCTTTAGCTTTCACTTAACGGCACTGCGGTCCGTCTGCTACTGCACTTGATCAAGTCGAAATAACGACGCTGCTCGTGCTCAGGACCGTCTCGTTCCGTCTTATCAAGATCGATTCGAGAAAGTGAACACCGGCTTAGGGGATAATTTTCCCTCTGGTCCCACTTTCCTTCGCAATTCACTCGCTGCATCGATTTCCCATGCAAATGTGCCGCTATCAACGAATTCTGATCACCGCGTTGTTCTCACTCGACGACGGCGAAAGCACCGTAAAACGCAAAGACCTCTGTACCGAATGCATACGAGAAAGATTGATGTGGAAGTTTTGGAGATTTTTATGGCGCCACCTTGATAGAAGAGCACGATATCTCTAGGTAAATGGTATTCTAAAAGACGGAATATCGATCGGACATAATTGTCGGTGGATGTTGAAAATACACTGGGGAATGCTATTAGGTTGGCAACTAAGTGATTGCGGATTTTGTCAATACTACCCAATGACAAAATCCGCAGTCACTTAGTTGCCAATCCAATAGAACGAACCGATTGGTTCTGAAACCTTGTTCGTTGTAGCATCAGTTTGTACAAATAAAGACATCAGACTTTTCTCTCGTAAAAATGCATATTATATTTATCAGGAGTAATAGACTCCAAGGCTACGAATTGGAAGAAAAGTTTGTTGAAGTGGTCACCACTTCTAAGAAAACTCTACATCTGGTCTTTTTAGTTTCCTCAAGGACATAATTGTCGGTGGATGTTGAAAATACACTGGGGAATGCTATTGGGTTGGCAACTAAGTGATTGCGGATTTTGTCATTGGGTGGTACTGACAATAGAACGAACCGATTGGTTCTGAAATCTTGTTCGTTGTAGCATCAGTTTGTACAAATAAAGACATCAAACTTTTCTCTTGTAAAAATGCATATTATATTTATCAAGGATAATAGGTTCCAAGACTACGAATTGGAAGAAAAGTTTGTTGAAGTGGTCACCACTTCTAAGAAAACTCCACATCTGGTCTTTTTAGTTTCCTCGAGCACTGAAGCCATCGACAGCGTATAGACAATAGACTGGGACGAAGACAGACCATAAACAGTAGAGAGGCGACAATGGCTTCGGGACTTTCAGTCATAGGGTAACACTGCTAGCGTGCGGATCGGAACCAGCTCAAATTATATTCCTACTTGTACTTCTGTATTAAAATATATTTTCTATTTTACAATTTCTCCATGCGTTTCTCTGTTCATACGTCTAATAACCTGAACAAAGTTAATAGCCAATACAACGATTTAAACGAGAAGATTTTAGTGCAACATGGAAAACACAAATGTAAAGATATAATATATTGAATTAACGCGAATATTAACAAGTATAGAAAGTTTGAAGGCTCGTTTACTTATATATAATACGTATAAGGAACCAAAATTAAAAATAACTCGACCGAAAACGACCGAAATGATAAAAAATTGTCTCTGAACAGCCTCTAATTATGGTTTTGAATAAATTCCCGCGAAACGTAAAAGCAAACAACAAACACGAATACCGCAACGAACGTTGACACCGGAAAGAGCAACGGGATATGAATTCACCTCTTTTTTCCGAGGACGATTCTCGAAGCGGAAAGCGGAACGCATGATTAGAAAATTTCGCGCGTGCACGAGACAAGTAGAAGCGTCGGGTGTCATTTTTGCCGGCGGCCAATAACATTTATAACGTCATATTTCGATGGGGAAAAAAGGCACTTTTAAAACGTCCAAATAAATTAAAGCCGAAATTTATGGTATTATTTGCATTTATATTTTTTCCCGCCCGACCCGCTCGGACACGCGCGCTCCCGCGCGACGTCACCGCTCTGGATATTTAAACGCGAAATCAACATGCATCGTGGCGCATCGTCGCTTTTTTACGCGCAGGGATAAAAAGTGACAGGTGACAGTAAAACACTGGGAGCAAATTTTCGTTCCTGTGTTTGTTTTTCCTTTGGTTTTTTTTTTTTTTTGTATCTCTATCCTTCCTTTTCCATCCTTTTTGTCGGTTCGTTCGTTCTTCTCCTCTTTTTTCTTTTTTTGCTTTTTGCCTTTTCTTTCATTCTGCTTTTTTCGTGCCTTTTTTACTACCAGAGCCAACCGGTAATTGTAACAAATGTTATGAGCTGCGCGTATCGTTGCCGACGTGCGCAATAAAAAACACCGCCATTCGTGAATTTAGATCGACATCCGAATGGAAAGCTTACCGAAATCAACGGAAAAAGTTGCTCATTAAAACGGTAAACTGGTTTCTATCGATTACCCTATCAGAATGCTTAATTATCCCGTGTATTATTTGAAAAGTAAAAAAGACACGGCGAAGGGCCGAGGGGAGCGGATAAAGTACAACGAAGCGGAAGAGCGACAATCTCGACCGATCACGGTTTTAGCCCGAAGGTCGTGAGAATGTGACGATTGAACGCGTTCTAGATAATCATCTTACCAGTTGTTAGCCGCAAAGGATTAAACTAGTTTCGTTACACGTAAGAACGTATTAATCAAGCTGACCATGCAGGGACGCGCGCCTAATTAGGAATTACGTGCTCGTTCGACTGTGGAATGTTTACTCTCTTTACGGATACCGACTAATAATTGGCAGAAAAGGATAATTTATTGCAGACAGTAACGCTGAACCATAAAAAAATTCCATCGATTCATCCGCGATTCGAGGAGTAACGCGTACTGTACTTTCGAGGAAGTGGAGTGGGATGTTCCTATAATTATTCGAAGATATAAATATAAGTTCAAATTATTTATAAAAGCGTATGTAGTCAAGTTATGTTTTTTATCAAATTTATGTCAAATATGGAATTTTGCATTTGATTACACTGTCATCGTTTCGACGAATTGTGATGCATTATGTCAATAATCCAACTCAATAGACGATTGGCAGTGACACGTACGTCGTGAAATATGGTTATAACGAAAATATTTCGTTAATCGTGATAAACAATAAAACTACCAATCCCTAACGTATACCTAATTATACATAAACGACTACAATGGTAAGGCGAAGTAACATAACCATGAATATGATGAAAATATATAATCCCCGGAACAATGTATATTAATTTGACCGCAAACACTGTCGTATGCCATGTATCTCTAAAAACAAAACGATATATAAAATCAAGGTTTATGCAGATCGGTTCTTGTGTTTTAATTTTAGTATTAAAGTTACCTACCACTGTCTTCTCAAGTTGAACATTTTATCGCTTCGTTTAATTATGCAATAAAAATACCAAAGATTCACAGTTTCGTTCAATTATTCATAGCTCATCCATAATGTCACATACGTCGCTAAAAAAAATGAAGCGAGTGCGTGGGAAACTGGCATCGATTTCGGGTGAAAATTCGAGGACACGCGAACGACAGATCTGAGTGTGATTCGAGCAGGTTGGGATTACACAGTCGACCGATAATTAATCGGCGTATGGATGAACGACAGAGCGATTAGTAGAACGTGCGCAGTAGCGATATTCGAATCTGGCTGTCGTATGCGCAACAATGCTTTGAAATTCCGACAATATTTGCGAGGATTAAGTACTGTTCGATTGGGATAGCAGGCAGATGATAGTGCCGCCCCGATTTCGAGCTATCGGCCCGATAATATTTGTATGGGCGAACACACCGTATGTGTTTGCCGTCGCACTTTCGACTCTTTCTTTCCATATCCATCAAAATCATTTTTACTAGTTGCCTCCAACCCCTGCATCGCAACCCCGGTGCGTTCGCTCGAGCACGTCCAAAAACGTTTGTTCGTGCCTTTAAATAAGTGAAAAGTTTGGAAACGTTTCGAGATAGATCCCGAGAGCAGGACTCTGTCATCCTGGTGAAAATGCTACGTGGCTGAAATTGATCGATCAAACTTACAATGTTCCAGGTATCAGAGAGCATTTTGTGTATCTCGATGACAAACACTTTTGGCAAATTCTTGCAAAGACACTGTTAAATTTGAAATTTGACGTTTAGAATCCTCGATTTAGACCTATTAACCGTGCAATATATACCGTGCAATTTAAGTAACGACTATTCTACCATAAGCGAGTTGCTGTCGACAATTCTTTCTTTTAGAGAATTTCCGATGATCCAGAAAAATGCTGATAGAAATTTACTCCACAGTACGTTATAGGTTATTTTCTTAGATTGTTGGTCGCAGAGTTTCCCAGGGGGCGAGCGAACTAAGTTACAAATCGTTTCTGTATTTTCGAAGAATAAAACATTTTATAACAATGGAAGAGTAAAACGTGTTTTCTGCAGTTACCTTATCACGAATCTGAACACTGATCCAATCTACCTAATGCACGGTTCATGCAATATGCTATTACGTCAAATGCATAGAAACAACGCGCTCAAATCAAATCGGAAAAGAGCAAATCAAATGGAAAGCAAACTTGGGAGTCCGTTTCAATTTCCATCGCATCAAATTACCATTCGACTAAGCCTCGCGATTTCAACACGGCTACGATCAGAATTTCATCGCACGAAAACCGTCCACAATCGTCGAAAATCGTAACGCGATCGCCATGCGAAACAGCCGACGTTCGCGCGGTATCCCATAAATATTCTCTTTGAGCGACGCATATTGCAACAACGAGAGATAGAAGAGAGGGGGATATTTGGCAAGCGCAACGCGTAAAAACGCCGCGGCTCAGGGTCGCGTGTTTCTTTGCCTCCCCCGGACGTTGCGACAGAGAGGAAAAACCGAAGAGATAGAACGAATTAGCCGATGGATAAAAGGGAGGGATGCCACGATCAACGACTTACTTTAGCCCGAAGGTCGGCTGCAGATCGATCCATCGGCCGAACCGAACGAACGTTGTGATCGAGAGACGAGCTTCAAAGTGGTGTCGTTTATACCGTCGTTAATTTCGTCGAGACTGGAAGAGATATCGATAGCAAAAAGGAAACAGCTCGCGGCTACGTTTGGCGATAAAATACTGAACGCGGGATGAGGATGCGGATAGGGGTTGAAAGAGAGAGAGAGAGAGAGAGAGATCGGTTGGTGGCAGATAAAAATAGGGGCGAAAGGTGAACGATGAGGGAAGAAGGGGTTGTAGCGAAAAAGCGGACCGTGCATCGCGCAAATATCCGCGCAAAAATCCCGCTATCCATCCCGCTTCAAGGAGAATTTTTACCTTTCAGCGATACGCGCTATTAGCACGACGTCCGTGGCTCAAAAGCCAAAGTGATTTCCAGAAATAACTTTTGTCGAATCCATCCCGTTCCTTTGGAGATTCTGCTTGCAGCTGTGCTCGCCAATGGATAGATTTTCCTCGTGGAAATAGCGGATAGACAGCAACCGGTACCTTTTCTGCTTAACTTATCACAGAGCCTGGCGCAGCAAGTTTTTATTGCCGGTGTCGTGCGCGCACACGCGAGACACGCGCCTTTGGATAAACGTTTTATCTTTTGTCGAACGAACGAACCAGGGTTGGGAAAAAAGATGGCCAAGAAAGGGTAGCAAGTTTTCGTTTGATGCGATACCGTTCGGCCAGAGAATTTGTAAGTTTAAGAGAAGCTCCGAGAGTGTGTTGTTTCAAGCTAAGTTTCACAACGTTCCAAGCTTCCTGCGAGGTTTCCTGTCGCGTAGATTGGACCGGGGATGTCGTTGACAATGTTTGTTACTTTGCTTCGCAAGAGGTGCGCGGGAATTAATGAAGCGAATACTTGAATTTACGCCTCGAAGAATTGCATTAGCAACTGCGTATACGACTTAGGTCAATCTTGAAACCAACTGATGAACACGGAATTTTTTATGGAAAAAAATCGTATTATTATTTACGATGTTACAATTTAAGACTGTCTTGTAATTAAACTATAGTTAAAGTCGCTGAAATTAATTCGTCAGTTAACCATCGTACAATGACGCAATAATTATATGAAATTATATATATATATATATTGTATAAAAAAAGCTTAACATATCATTTCATATAACACAGCGAATTCACATACAGACGAGTAGATTCAATTAACAGAAGTTCGTCGAATCAATCACTAACTAACATTTCGTTCAAATAAATCAAATTTATACAAACGAAACTCTACCACTATGCGCATATTTTATCTCTATGTAGCTACGTGATTGTAATTTAATTCAAGTGTACGCAGATTCTTTTCTAATTACAATTTCAAAGTTCGTAAAAAGAAAAGGAGAAAAGGGGGAAGAAAATCGTTCAGGAAAAGTTCAAGAGACTGACAGCGACGGAATCCACCTAGGTTGGTCCAGTTCTGGGAAAGATCTAGTTCGCGGGATCCCCAGCGCAGCGTCAGTTACGCGGACAAAAGTTATCCTGAAGAGATACCGAGAAACCAGATGCAGGAAGCGACGGACGACGTGTGTCACGTTGAAAAAAAACGTCAACGTGATTCTGCAGTCACGTAACGGGTAGAACCGGTTCGTGAAAATTTCATTGTACGTTCAATCCTGCATGCCTGTAATTGTTGAGATTTGTTCTGGCACGCTCGCGATGAATATGCATGGCTCCCGGCCGTGTTAATGCTTTTCAGCCCGGAACGCGAACACCGTGTCGCTAAGAGATATTTCTACCGGACCTTTTCGAAAATAAACTTGTTCGGAAAGGTGTCGAAAAACAAAGTACGCGCCTCGCGTTCCCCTGAACGTGTGCGCATTTGATTTAGTTGTCCGTTTGTTTCTCGCCTGGAATACTGATGATTTTCCCCGATACTGAAGCTATCGAGAAATCTATACTGGCGAGGCGAGTAAAAATTTGTTATATTATTTCTCCGATGATTGATTGCATCCAATTGACGGTTTTCATCTTTTTCCTTTTCTTCTCGTGTACTTGAACGTGGCAATTAGAAATGAATTGCCGTGCAGAAAATTTGTTAGAGTGTTCCTTAGCTGATCGATTGTGCTCGGTCGATGATACTTATCGAAAATAAAACAATGAAACGTAATGAAAACGAAAATCTAAAACCAACTAACTGTAAACTGAAACGATTCACCGATACAAAATTCGTGATCAGCGCTGAGACTATCATTGATGAAATTTGTATAGAATTAAGAGAAAATTTTGAGACATTAGAATATCGGAAGTATTTTCTATTGGAATTCAACATCGTTGTTGCAGAAATATTGCGTATATTAGCATCTGTGATGTCTAATTGCGATTAAATATTCACGAGCATTTGAATATTTTTTATCCATTTCTTCCAATAGCATGAAACTCGATATAATCTAAACATCTATATAGTTTTTTTATAAATAAATAAATATACATATAGCAGAAAATGGATATCAGGGTCAGTGCAGCGGTGATCATCTTATCATGGAATATTCGATCCTTGTTAAAAGTTTGGTACATTGAAATTTATGAAACGTATGCCCGAACTTATTACGTTCGTAAAAGTTCTCGAGGAAGATGTTGGTGGATAAGAATGGCCCTATTTGTAGGCACCAGAAGAACCAAGCTTGGAGAAATTGATTTATTACCAAGAAACTTTCAGGCCTTTTGAGTAATAAGATGTTGAATTATTCCAATGTATCGATAATCTTCTAATATCCTTCCGCTAGTCTTTTCTTTGGTCTTTCTTTTTTAACACTGTTGTGTTCTTCTGGCCACTTTTCAATCGAAGCTTTTTACCCTTACAAATTTTTTTTAATTTGAGAAAAATTATTAAAAGCCATTGTTGATATACTTTACCTATACTTATAATTGTATATCTATCATTCGTTATTAATTTTATATTATTATATTTCTTGAAACATTAAAAGCCGCTTTGCTTGTTGGAACAAAAATGAAATTAGCATACAAAAATTCTTAAACAGCAGGATTTAATAACTCCGTAACGTCAGAAACTAATTCAAAGACGCTTACACATTTTTCTAATATATCTTTCGCTTTTTAAACCATTATTTTCCGGCAACATAATTGTTCATTTGAATTACATTCCCCGAAAAACATGGAGAGAAAGCAAATTCACGATCGATAAATACATTCAGGTTTTCTTGACCACTTTTCTATTTACCAATTTGTCAATGGCGATATCGCTTCTTTACGGTATATCCTTTTAAGTATACAGAGAAACAAGTTTTATAAACTAGAAAGTAAAAACTTGTTTTGAAAGCTTGTACGGCACCATAATTTGGCACTCACAATAGGAGACAAGTTACTTTAAAACGTATTAGAACATACCAAATAACTAATTTTACAAAAGAAAATCCAAAAAAAAAAAATGTAAAGAAGAAAGATGTGCCATTAAATCATCGACTACTAATTTTAACAATTCTTGGAGAAAATATTCCAGTATCTATAACGTCAGAACAACTAATACAAACTACGAATTAATATAAACTTCTATCAAAGAAATCAAGATAAAAGTTCAAGACCAGAAACCATCATCCGTCGTCATATCCTTCGTTAAAAATAATAAATTATATTATATATATTAAATTCTCTAAAACCTATCGTTGTAGATTTACAAAATTCCTACGAGGAAACTGTGAATTAATTACTCAAACTATCCTAACAATACCGTTCAAAACCAACTCACACACACGCACAGCAAACATGACGCTCACGAAAATCGAATGAAACGCCTAATAAACCGTCTGGTTTCGGCGATATCGTGGCTGAAAGTAGTCGAAGAGAGTCTTGGCAACGCGATAGTCGGTCGACAACGGCAGCAGCGGCAGTTCTTCATCAGATCTGATTCCGCGTGGTCCTTTGACATGCACGTTCTTTGTCAAACGGCGTTTCTGCTTCTTAAATTCCCCTCGGGCCGGGGGCGGACAAAATTAAAGTTTACTACGGTTTCAATATAATCTCTTGGTCGTTGCTGCACGTACGCACTGTACGTGTGCATCTGTGTGCACGTCCGTTTGCAGGCCGACTGTACAGGATTTGCAAGCTCGCGGGGGGAGGAAAGAGGGTTGGGCGCGTGCATCGGACGAGCGGCGAGGGCCAACGGGGTTCAGCAAGGCATAATATTTCGGATGAAGGATATCGCGTGTCATAAAGCGCGGTGTAGTCGTCAAACGAGGAGGAGGAGGAGGAGGAGGTCGACAACGCGACGTCGAGCTCTGGCTCTGCCGCTCGTGAAACGGACGAGAGAAACAAAGGTAGCGGATCTGATGGTGGGTGGAGGGGTGGATGAGAAACGCAAAAGAATAAGAGGACGAAAGATGAAGAGAAGAGGCCGCCAGCGGGAGAACGCGGAGGGAAAAGGATGGTTTCGTCAGGAACGAATTCATAACTTTGTAGCATAGAAAATTTTACCGCGGCTCGTAAAACCGCCACGCTATACGGTCTGGCCAATCGACGCCGAGCAAATACGCGCAAGACGGTCGCGACGTTCCCGATCCAGCCGCGTATTCACGACGTTTATGGAAAAGGCGGACACGATGGTTCGCGAAACCGATGACGATCCATCGTCGTTACCGCTGCATCGTCGCTGTGAGCGGAATAATAGGGAGAGAGGAGGCTTTCATGCTCCGCTTCACGGAGTTGTTGAATACTACTCGACGAGTGGTGTGATCAATCGAGTTGATACGATTCTGGCAAATTTTTTAGGAATATTATAAGTGGACAGAGATGAAAATAGAAAGGACAAACTGTGGTAAATGGGTGATTGTGGACTTTTAATTTGGCTGACTCGGTAGGTACGGTATAATGCAAAAGATTAAACGTCATATCTCTTGGTTCCTTATCTAATCACATAGATAGGATATAGCATACCTTTGCATTGACTAAATAATAGAAATTGTAATCTGAATTTGCATTGTTATATAGAACCTACGTAATAGATCCACTTAATATTCAGTAACATGTAGTTTTCTGATTTAAGATTTTTATGGGACAACTGTCTTTAGGTATTACGAAAACGCGTTATATGTATGTAACGATATTGTGATTCTATTATGCAGTAACTGATTCTTATTTCGCATCGTTTCTTCATCGTCGAGCCAGGCTTAATTAGTATTCGCTGAAATAACGAAATATAGTGGGAGAATTTTGAATTTGCAAGGGAAAGAAGGGAAGAAGATATTCTGTATCTAATATAAAATAAACTCTCGCAACTTGTTATTATTCCGTCCAAACGGAAACAGAAATTAATAATATCTCCGAATTGCATCATAACCAGAACTATGAGAATTGGAAGGTTAAACAGAGAGAAGATATAAAAATATACACAACTGTCGGCGAGAAGTACGATACGATAGGAACGACTATTGTTCGTAGTCGAACGGAAAATAAGACAGGCCATAACATCTTGAATGCTGTAATATCGCGGCTTTTCCAAACGATCGATCGATAAATCAATTACTTCGGTAGCTAGGCCGACCATACGCAGTGTGTCGTTGTCTTTGCTCGTGTCTTGCACACTCGATATATAAACGGTCGCAGTTCTCTCTTTAGAGATCGTTACCGGAACTCCTCGTATATCACGGAATTACTATAATTTCTAACGGCGGGATGGACTTTTACGACCATTTGTCGGTCGAACGGGGCACATGGTGCCCGCCTTTTATGAACCTCGCGAATATGCTCGTCGTGCGTAAAACGTTTCCGTCTACATGCTATGATTTTAGTGGTAACCGGGTGCCGATGAAAAATACTCATCGACAATTTCTTACAGCCGCGTATACACGCCATCGTGAACTATAAATCACGTTCAACTGGAGTAGAGATAGGTAGAAACACCGAAGGAAATTTGAATACTTCTTTCTCGGAAATTATTTTCTAATAGGTTGAGCTTAATATATGAAGGTCACAGGAGAAAAATGTGAGAAGTCACATTTTTCATGTTTTACAAGGGAGCTATATTAAAATTCGACATGTTGTCAATGAATTTTACGTTAACAGTTTCTCCCTTTTTACTGGATTTTCATATTAAATATATAGATATATTTTATCGTCTAGATATTATAACGATCCTTTTACTTCAGATATTCTGTATATTTTTGTACATTTCCACAAGACAGCCACAAGCTACTCATACGAAGGAAAGTTACACTTAATTAGAAATTAGCGGACTCTCGTCTGAAGAACCAGAATTGATAATGGAAAGGCAATTACAAGTCGTATTCTTCCTCTTTCATCTAGTAATATTAAAATTTGATACGTTATCAACCAACTATCAACAGCAATCGGGTAAAAAGAAAGAGCGAAGCTGTAAAGAAACCTAAAAGAGCGACTCACGGCTAGAAGCAGAGAAAAAGCTCACGCTCTCTCGATCAAAATCACACAGATCCTATCCCACCTCCGAAAATGCCTGTACACCGTCGAAAAGCGAAAACTTGTCTCCAGCTATTCAATTAAAACATTCATACACATATCCATTCCCTTCACTCGTCCTCTATCAACGAGAATTAACAATTCACCCCTTGTTTGAACGCTAACTAGCCTATCCTGGTCCTGGTGAGAGATACTGACCGGTCAAAGGGATGGTCCGGTGAAAAAAGCTTGGCGGGGAAAGGCTAAACGAAAATAACGAGAAACCGATGGAAATTACTTTACATCGTTCGTAGACGAGCCCACATATTACGTTACAGATCCCGCAGAAAGTGAATGAGAGCGACAGAGAGAGCGCAGACGATGGTAGCGGGATGAAGCGAATTTCTCAGGCCGATCCAACTTCAATTGGAATATCGAACGAAATGACAGCGCAAAGGATGCAAGCCGATGGCGCGGAGGTATGTGTAGCGCGCGCTGCGCGGCAGTGCGTAAGTGGACGCGGATAAACGGAAACCAAACGTTGAGTTCGGTTAATGTCCTGCGGACAGCCGGGCAGATGAGGTTGCCCTGACGTTGATAGGTTCCAGGGTGGGAGCAGAGAAGAGAGAATGATGGCCAGACGGAGGGGTAGAACGAGAAGAGGGTGAGTCACAGGGTGGATAGAGGATGGAAAGAGAAAGACAGACACAGAGAGGCCTGGTGACGCACACATAGATACGTTAGCAAGGATGGCTTTACAGGCGAGGGACTGTAAAGTGGTAACCACAGAGCACAGTGCGGGAGCCATCGGGAACAGATTGCAACTCCCCTCTTCTCTCGCTGCTTCTATCTACGCGAACCATCTCTCTCTCTCTCTCTCTCTCTCTCTCTCTCTCTCTCTTGTTTCCCTTTCTTCGCCTAGTCGACTGTTATCTCGTTCCAGCGTACGTAGTTCGCCCAATCGGCGGACGTGTATGCGTCCTGACACCACCGCCTGTCGCACCCTCGTTCACCGTGCGCGTCCCTGCTTACCTCGCGGGCACAAAATACCTGACAGCCCTATTGCCAGTCCCATTAACACGTGTTAGAGCGCGCAATTAACTCGAAATCCCGAAGCTGCTCTCCAACCGGGATTGATCGCTGTCGTTGCGCCCCGTGCACGGAGAAAAATACACTGCCAGAATGTAGCTAGACGAGTTTATACGATTTTCTTCCCGGATGTAAGATATTTTCCGTGAATCGTGATACGATTTTCTTAATCGGTGAGGAGAGAGGGGTCGGTACGAGTTTTCTTGGATCGGTGGCAAGAGAAGGAGATCGCTTAGAGAGTTTGCTGGTTGCGTTGGATACGAAAATATACTTAGGATTTTTGAATTACATCAATCCCGAAGAAGTTGCAGTGTTCGTAAAAATGCACGTAGCAACAAGGGAAAACACATTGGTTTTTAACTTGTACATTAGGACCAACCAGTAAATGTGGTATAATATGTATATGGTTATTCTGTGCATGTAAATATCTATCAATTTATTCATGAAAATTATAACGTCCACTGCGTACATATGTCCCAAATCCGAGTCAGCATATACTTAGTTTTATGACATCCATGCAGCATCCTATCAAAGCATTTCTGTAACAATTAATAAGTAAAACACTACTTGTTGTTGTATAGTATAAACGATGATAGCTCGATTAGCAGCGAACCTGTTAACTCGATACAAATTACTGTCTTATAAAGATACTAATACGAACTTTTTATTAACACTGTACGTATAAGAGAACCTCTCGAAAATTTTAGTTTGAATTCAGAAACGATTACAGCTGAAATGCGGCTGGTAAAGAGAATATGGGGATGAAAGTTTTATATGAATTTTCTTTGAAGAATTAGCAGACTTTTAGATAGATCGTTAAATGGTTTTTTACGTTATTGAGAGTAAGAATGTAATGAATATGTAGCGGAGTATGTTAACTCTGTATTATAACGTGGAGTTACGCTTCTGCAGGGGATTATGGTCCGAAGGTTATGAACACCGGTTGTACTCGTGGTAAAGTTTAATTTCAGTTCTCATTTGTGAAATTGAGAATTATGAAATGTAAATTGTGTATAATATTTCTACCTTCTTCCCGTGGTTCCGGCATTGAAATATCTGGTAGCTGACTTAACACATGTAATCACTGAAACAACGCGGTACAAGAGTTTCGTAAAACCTGTTAACCCATTTTATTCCTTGTAAAAGCTTTTTAATCTTTCGAATAACAATAAGAATAATTGAAAAGTAATTCCTATTATACTTTACGATCTTTACACTGCCTAATATTCTTCGATATGAATGACCAGAACCAGCTGATAGCAATGGAAAAATTTACTTAACGCATTCAGTTTAGATTACAAATAAAAGAAAAAATGACTTTTATTCTACTTTTAACAAATTAATGTCACAAAGTCGAGTTTGAATTTCGCACCAGATAAAATTTGCATCAGTCTTTGATAATTAAAAAATTCGCGATCATAAGATTCCATTCCAGTTGAAGAATCCAATTAACAAAATAACCTATCGAACTAATTACATTCCGTTATGAAAACCATGCACACCAGAAACTGTTTAAGATAAAAAATCAACCAACGTCCATAAAACTCCCAAGTGAAACTTTCGTTCGTCTCTCAAAGAATCCTCATCGATATCGAATACCGTGAATTCTATGATCAGTTTATTAATACCAGTTCGTTCTCGCGGTACAGCAATAAGCAAGGAAGATGCAAAACTACGTATGCGATACACGATGAAGTTCGTTACGCATAGTTGCAAATTATTAATAGAAATTCTCAGCATAGAACCGAGCGTATCGTCTATAACGATATAATCGCGAACAACTGACCGGATATAAAACGCAGACCGGAAACTTTGCCGGAATTCCGCGGATTCTGAAAATACAATAGTTTCTTTTGCGTGGCTGCGATAACTGGAAACTGCAGAGAGTCGCGTCTATAAATATACGGACACTTCTATCGATTTAAATTAATAATAAAATACATAAATGTTATTCAAATGTACGAATTAATGAAAACTAATGATCAAAAGTAATATATCCTGCTGTGTATCCTCTTGTGACATCGACGTAATTGATTGCCAATTTTTGAGATTAACATACGATTTGTGATTACATTTATCGATACCTTTCGTAAATATATTACGTGTGTTACATGAAACAAATTTACAATACATATTGTATTAAATTCTGTTTCCACGCTCTCATTTATCTTCTTTGCTATAACACTCTGATGACAAGTATTTAAAATAACATTGGAAATATCTTCAAAATTTCCACCAATCGGACATCTCTATACGCAAAACAGAACTGAAACGACTCGAGCTATACCTCAAACTCTCTTTAATCAAGGCAGAAGAAATCCTCTTTACGCCATAAAGTACACGCAGAAATCAAAGGGGCACGGATCAAGAATTCCATTCTATAATGAGTCCAATGATTAAACGGTTCTCCATTATCTGGGAGTCGTAGCCAGGATATTTGTTTCTCCCTTCCTTCCTCTAGTTACGGTCTCTCTTTGATTCCCTCCATTCATTTCACGGAACCGAATTACCAGCGAAGTAGTATCGACGTAAATTCTCGTACGTGCCACGATTTCCAATGTGTTTATCCTGATCGAAGAATCTGAGGAACTCTTCGAAGAAAGGTTTGACAACAATTCTGTTGGTTAACAAACTCACAATCAGTCGCTCGATGTTCTTAAATATTTGTCTGAGAATATCGGTTGTCGAGTTAATTACAAAGTTACGTCATTTACTCGTTAAGTAACTTATACATATAATATGAATGTTTTTGTTTTCGATAGCGTGTTAGTACAAATTAATATTTTTATTGTTGTATTTTATTGTTGTATTGATCATATTTACCATGAAAGTAAATGAAATGACAGCTACGTGTAATAAAACGTGTTGAAAAAAAAGATTGTTTTTTTGTTATTAATATATTAGTAGCAACAAATGAAACTATGTTAAGAGAGCTGCTTTCGATGCTAATAATATTAATCGTTTTTCTACTTGCGCATTCATCGAATCCCGCTGTTAGAGGTTTTTGGAACTAAAAATCGTATAGTGCAAGCGTGTTTACTGCAATAAGATTTTGCCTCTATTTCCTTTCGATCTCACTTCTGCACCGCATAAGCGTTTCCAGCTTTGTACCTTGTACTCTCCCTTTTGTTCATCCAGTTCCGACACACGCGTTCCACGCGCAACAACCACGAGATTTTACGAGATAAACGTAGTTGATTCAACTAGCATCACCAGTCCCAATCGATTGCACCTCCTTGTCGTTTGCTATTCCTCCGGCTTCAAATCGCTGAATTTGATTAAACGAACCTGGTCCAGGCTGCACGCTCTCTGCTTCATCGAAACGACACAGAGCATAGAGGCTCGCAGCCAGAAATTGCAAGCATCCTGATTAATCGTGCCTTTCGTACATCGTCTCTCTCATCGCCACAATGGAAAGTGCGTCTAAGCGTTTCGTAGCATTGTGCACACTATCGCACAAAACTATCTGGGCATTGACCTATATTTAATACGATATGATTTAATTGCAAAATTACAGGTGAGAAAATTCAGAATGATTTTGTTACCTGCACCGTTAGAGATCGTCTTTTTCCCATTAATCGCAATATTATGATTCACCAACTTTGCTAAATATTGCTATAAATTACCAATGTTATACTGCGATAATTCACTAGAATACAAGTATGTTAAATAGTTAAGTTTCGGAAAAAACGCTCGTCTTCGATTTAATATCTTCCACTTCTAAAGACATTTTAACTTTTACGACATGCCAGCAAAGATTTTCATCAACTTTCATCTTAATACATTTCAATGAACATTTATTTTTTCAAATCTATGTTTTCCAACTTTGATAACGTCAATGGTTTCGAAAGTGTAATGTGTCCATAAGGATGCCTATGTGTATAGAATTAAAAGGAATTATTGAAGATTATATTTTAATACGTAACAAAATAAGTCAATTTATAAATATTTTCTTCCATTATTTCAAATAACTCCTGAGTTGCAATAAAGCACAGTTCAAGCGATTGGAGAAAATTAAACGTTCCGAGCAACGAAGAACACCGACTGTACGTGTGATAGAGGTGTCGCGAAGAGATAGCAAATAACGAAATAATCTTTATCAATCATATCGAATATATTCGCTGACTGATGCCTGACAGAAGATTTTTTAACAGAAGAGTGGCAGTTATTTGAAACAGTTTTCAATTACTCAGATGTACGTATTTTACTTAATTGATACACGTGATAAAAAAATCTGATATTACACTTCGTGAAAGATACACAGCGCTGAACAAAGCACTCCCATTGTCATTCACCGATGTAAAAGAAGCAAATACAAGGAAGATCAGGAAAGGTTTAAATTTTCATTTAACTTTTTGGAAATTACAGAGACTTGAAATTGCCTCTTTATTCGACGAGACATATTTGAACTTACAGGTCACGGAGACGTTAAAGATGCATCAAAGACAAGAACACTTAAAAATATGTCTTTCATTTACATTTCTTAATCGAATTTTCAGTTTCATGAAGTTACAAACATCTACCGCTTACGTATTCACACAGTGAAATAGAAGCTACATAAGTTGTGAATGATCAATAGCTTTGTAAAATTGTATAGACAATGTTGAAGTAATTACTTCAAGGAAACATCTACGTCTTTTTCTTTTGTATACCCGTGACATGAACACCGCTGTTACGAAGAAAATATTTAGATTTTAGTGAAGCAAAAGATTAAAAAAGGAGAGCCCGATATTATTGTGTCCTTGAATATGAACGTTGTTTCGTGTTAGAAAGTCTAGAAACAAAAGAGCTGTAAGCAGACTTTTATTGCTGTTTCTTATTGCTGTTTTTTGTAACCTTCAACTAGAGTTACACACCAAAGTTATTTTTTTGGTAATGTCCTTTGCTATAAATGTATCAACGTACTGCGTATCATTTCCTATTGTAACGTAACACTGCTAAAGTGAGAATCTGGATCATCATATATTATACCTATACTTATACTTATACTTTGATATATATTTCTATTACAAATTCATCCACGTGTTTTTCAATTAGATAATCTCAACAGACAAAAATATTGACCATTTAATACTTCGAACAACACACCAAATACAAAATATCTGCTTTTTGTGAACAGATTCTGACTGACTATCGTACTGTTATTCGTAGCATATATGTAAGCAATTATGTAAGTAGATGCCCTGTCGTATCATATTCGTTAGCTTCTATCTTTTCACTTTTTCAGCCTTTCCCTCCATTATACAATTTCGCTCTCTTAATCTAACTATCAGAAAGCAAGCTGATTCGTGGCTTCTTGTTAAGATTGTCCTTAAAGTTCAATCATCGTACGATGGTTCATACAGTGTAACCCAGGTACGTTCTCATTCTAGAATCTTCACTTCATAGAATCAATTTACTTAAGGAAAATCAAGAAGCAAAATCGAAGTAAACTAAACCGCAATTTACAAGTCACCTTTCCAGCCTTTTTCTTCCATTGTAGAATTTCGTTCTCGTAATCTAGTTGTCAAAAAAAGAGGTTGATTCGTAGCTTCTTCTTAAGATTGTTCTTAAAGTTCAATCATAGTACGATGGTTCATATCTATATATATATAAATATATATAATCCTCAGAGCATAGAATCAGCGTTGCTTAAGCAAGAAACAAAAACGACGTAAACTAAACCGCAATTCACAAGTCACCTTTCCAGCCTTTTTCTTCCATTGTAGAATTTCGTTCTCGTAATCTAATTGTCAAGAAAACAGGCTGATTCGTAGCTTCTTCTTAAGATTGTTCTTAAAGTTCAATCATAGTACGATGGCTCATATCTATATATATAAATATATATAATCCTCAGAGCATAGAATCAGTGTTGCTTAAGCAAGAAACAAAAACGACGTAAACTAAACCGCAATTCACAAGTCACCTTTCCAGCCTTTTTCTTCCATTGTAGAATTTCGTTCTCGTAATCTAATTGTCAAGAAAACAGGCTGATTCGTAGCTTCTTCTTAAGATTGTTCTTAAAGTTCAATCATAGTACGATGATTCATATCTATATATATAAATATATATAATCCTCAGAGCATAGAATCAGCGTTGCTTAAGCAAGAAACAAAAACGACGTAAACCAAATCGCAATTTACAAGTCACCTCGACAAGAATGAAACAAAAAGCAGAAAGAATCCGACAAATGTACGGAAAACAAAAATATATCATAAACGAGAAGACACATTATATATTCTAGAACGTTAAACACGGTTCCAACGACAGCGAGGAAAGACAAGAGCCGTATATGACGAATATACTATAGTATCATGATGAATAGAGGTGTACATAGAGACAGCGATACATAGAGCTGAAGCACATAGACGTACGTATGTACGGATTGCAACGGCAATTAAGTTTTACGGTCCTGCATACAGGGAGAGGCGCCTGTTTCGAACGCGTTGAGTGCCGCTCGTAAAACCAGCTAGGGATAACTGCAGCGCACCCTGTTTATCCCTTTTCCCTTTTCCCGCATGGTGCAGGTAGACGAGGAACGCGTTGAGTATCGGCTACGAACGACCGTGCACACGCGGGGAAATTGCTGATAGGAAATCGATCAAAGCCACGACGATCGTCCTGCGTCGTGAGTCGAATTCGTTGCCCGTCGTTTCGCTGCGAATGCGAATTACGATCTCGCTCTTTTGTTTTGAATTAATTTGCCATTTATTTGAATGCTACCAGTGTAGGCGGTTCTTTTAATAGCAATATATTTTAATTTTATATTTAATACTTTTAATTTGGAGTTTTTCATGGAAATTTTGTAAATGTGCAATGGGTATTGGATTCTTCTTTTTTTTTTTTTTTGTAAAATATTGTACAAATATACGGATAAAATATTCTTCTGTCTTCGTGAATGATAGATTTTTTTCTCTGTTTCTCACTTAAGATCAGTATACGGAAGAGAAATATTTTTATGTAGGCGAGATGGATTTTCATTAAAAATTGGCTAGTCAGAGGTAGGCTACCCAGAAAGTAGAGGATTGTGGGATTCTTGGGATTACATCAGCGATTTGTAATATTTCTATAATACTTTTGCTGGTTGAATTTTTTATGCCATTAGAAGAACGTAATAATATTTTTAAAAATGCAAAATTTGTATGATGGTTTTTGTTGGTTTTGAGAAAAAGTTCAATCTTGCTGTTACGACTAATTTGGTGATGGGACAGGAAGAATAAATTCCGATTTATCAGAGAGAAGAAATAAAGAATGTACATATTTTATTATTTCAGTAAATATAGATAACCTTGCTAAATAAATTTATTATATATATATAACTTTTTGGGATTAACCGTTGATAAAAAAATATGTATATATAATGAAGCATGAGATAAATTGCAAAATATTTCAGGCACAATCTATTTTTATTTAGTCTGTGTGTATGTTTGTCTAACCAATTTCATCTTCCGCGTTTGAAGCAACCAAGCTTCTGTAATTTCAGTTTTATTACACAATTACTCGGAGAGTACCATGCTTGAGTTCAATGTTGAGCAATCAGATCCAAAGCACATAGTTGCGACCGTGTTTGATTACAGTGATCTTCTCGTAGCACCTGTTTATTCTAACGCAAGTTACTACTTCTTATTCAAATATCCTACTCTCGTGATATTTCAATCCTTTTAGGAATAATGAATCGACCAATGAAAAATCATTCTCTTACAAATTAGATGAAAAAGCTCGATAATTCAAAAGTTAAATTCCTATTTATTGTAGCAGCACTAATATAATCAATCTACGTTATAAACCAATTTTGCAATCAACAATCTTCGATCGACTACAAATGATTATGCATTTGTAAAAAGTCTATTTACGTAAAGGCATGCAAAATACCTATAACGACCAAAAATATACAAAACATTCGAAGCAAACTATAGATTTGTATCAAAACTTAAAACGTACCTCAAATCTCTACATTTAGACTTGAGAAAAATCTCTATTTTTTCCATTTCTTTAATTTCACCTGTGAAACGTCTTAAAGATTAAAAAATCACAGAATCTCTGACAATCGCTCATCTACGTTCAGATTTTACTACATCCGCGTATCTTCACCTTTCGCAATTTACGTGCTCGCAAAGATATCACGTTTCCTGGCTAAAGTAAAAATATCTTTACACTTTAAATTTACGCGAGAGAAAGGCACACGAGGCCGTCAATTTCTCGAACGAACTGGTAATTCTATCGTTAATACATGACGACGGACGACCGAGCGGGGTTGGCCGCGGATATTCGATGGAAATATACATCATTTCATATCGCGGTGGAATCGTGACACATTGGACGGATCGACAGACGCATTATTATATTTCAAACGCACTAGAATCCATCGACGAAGGTTCTGATTGACGACGGGGCATATTGAAGCGCGCGCGAGGTCGATCCACCATCGAAATTCTCCTCGATGGCTTCGAAAAGGAAGCTAGCAATGTACGCTGTACATTCCAGTTTATAAGCGTTACGAATATTTACGTATACTTACAGAAAGCAAGATTATTCTCAGAGGCGATTAGAAAATCTCTTAAAATTAGGAAAGCTCTTAAAACCTTCAAGAATTATTATATTTTTATTATTATATAAAAATTATTATATTAAGTTTGAAGCTTGTGTAAAGATAGATGGAATAACACAGGAAAATATTTGGACGCTTATAGAAACATTTTGCTAGTATATTATAGAAAACATTTTGAAATTTCACCAGCACTGTAATGAGACATTGGTAAAATTTGAAAGCAATCTGAAAATGCATACAGAAGATGCAAAATATTTATTACAGAAAAATATCCAGGATTATTAATACAATGAATAATCAACTGTTTAAATACTCGTATGATCTACGAAATATACGTTTGTATTAAATATCTTCTGATTTCTATATTTATATAATTTGTTTCAAAGATTTATCAATGTAACCATAATAGTCTCATAACAGCGCTAATGAAATTTCACGTAACACGCATAATATATTCATGAAGGATGTCTATACGTGTTCTTACGCACTTCTTACAAATGCACTTCTCGCATAAATGCAAAATCATTGTCGATTAATCGTTTTCTTGATAATTTAAATCAATCGACACATTTCATATGAGGTCGGAAGATCTCCTAACATCCAGATAGCAAGGAAAACGAATGAGAGATTGCTGGTAAGAAAAGCCAGTTTGTAATAATAACTGTAGTTAGTATAAAACTTTCCATGCGAGAGCATGGTAACAAGGAAAATGCGCCTAACTTCGGCTAACAGTCAACTTAAAATTCGCGTGGGGAATTGCTCTACCGGAGAGTTGAAAAACTGAACAACTTTATCCGTGCTCTCGGCCGTGAAACGGTGCTTAACAGTTGATTCCACTTCGAGAACGCCGGGAACTTCCATTACAATCGTAACAAACTCTAATTCTATTTCGATACGTAAAGAGCGGATATTTGTACATTTATAAACAACGTAAAAATGCAAAAGTATATGGAATATACACTTTATACGTAGAAATATTCAAAGTACACCGAGTACATGTTGTAATATCTGGTGAGCAAAAGAAATTCCTACTCCTTTGTTTACGTTTACGTTCTCCCAACTTCGTTCGTCAAAATTTGTACAACCATCCTGGACGACTATGTTCTACGCAACAAACAGACTGGTACATACAGCGTGGCGTCATTAGTATAAGATGCAGCGTTGGTAACTCGTAATTTATCATCGAGCAGAAAAGAAATCGACCAAGCTAAGACACAAACAAGCCTGTTCTATGGAATTAAAAAAATATGTAAATCCAAGACACGGCGAGCCCATCCATCTCTGCTGCGCAATAAAAGCTCATCAATCACCTGGCAAAGCAAAACAGAAAGAAAATTCCTATCGCAAAGGGGATGATAAGCGATCGTAGAAGACGAAAGATAGGGGATGAACGAAGAATAAGGAGAGAAGAAAGGGAAGAAGCGCGAGACAAAGCACGGGAGAACGCGTGTTCGATTGCTAGAAGAGTCTTCCACTCCTCGTTCCCTCTCGAGCAATTATGCATAATAGGGGTAGCAGCTGGCCCGTAGCCAGGTCTACCTGTTGCACGAGAGCCGAATCGCTCGTCGGCGTGAAACTACGGCGCCGTTCAAGAGGCCGTTCCCGAGAGGGTGGAGGCAGGTCATTGTGAAAGAAAGAGACCACGCGGTCGATTTAGGGTCGGATTTTTGGCGTCCCGCGCGAGAAAGCCTGCCGGGACGATGTCAGAAGGTCACGAGTTTCCATACAACCATGACATTTCCGTATATACGTATACTCGGTGTACCGTGCGATATTGGATATCGATAGCGTACATCAGGCGGGTAAGTTGGACGGATCGTTGTGAGCTGAGTTGGTGAAACTAAACGATGGTAACGTTTAATACGGCTTTTAGTTGTTCTCGAGATCGAGTGCTTGTTGATACAGCTTATTGATCCAGAGTTACTTGTGAATGTACGTAGTTGGAAGTTGTCTGAGGTAACGGAAAGAGTTAGCGGATGCATCAGCTCTTTGTGGCTCTATGTCTAACTAGACTTGATATTCTATTTCATACGATTCTTCTTAGTTTTCATACGTAAAATGTACTCTTTAGCGTTATAGACGAATTTAGCAGAAGTATACAAACATAGGTGTGCCTTTGATTAGGAAAATGTAAATATTCGTTGAAACGATGCACAGATTTTGGAACTAGTTCATCGAGTATGAACCAGTTGAAATGAAATGTCAAACGTTAGCAGAAAGGGTCAATCAAAGGATTGACTTAATACATGATATTTGAATTGGTGCAATCACACGGACCAGTTGTTTCATTCGTTCGCTCGTTTGTCAATATAAAATTGAAACATTTGGCTGCTCAAGAAGCTTGCTCCATTGCAGTATATAATTGACATTATTTAAAGAAGTATCATTATTTATATAAGAAGTATCCGATATTCCGTTAAGAATGTATCCCAGACTGTTCACATTCTAATCTTTGTAAGACATGTCTTTCGTGACAAGAAACTGGAAACTTTAGAAGCTCGTAAAAACTAAAAGTTAATTTAACATGAAAGATAAACACTGAGATATAACGAAGATGTCTGATTGAAGTTTGAGAAATTCACTAGAAGCAAACTTTTCCTATATCGATTGAAAAATTCGTTACACTTTCGACGAGTTTTAGAAACCGAAGAAAGATAAATCTTCTCCATATTGATTTCTAAATTCGTTACGCTTTTTTAATAATAACGCGCGTTTCAATTATATATAATAGGGAGAACGAAGTTTAAAAGCTAATACAAATTGAATTTCATTCTTAAACAACTATTGTATATCACAAAATACATTTCAAGCTGTATAAACAATGTAAATATCAACAAATTTCGACCAATCAAACTTCCACCTTACCTGCTGTTTCAAACCTGCCTTGAGCCAGCCTGGCAGCGAATTGAAATTGATGTTAACAATCTGGCGCGCGATTTTACCCGCTCGAAACTTATAAAAAGGCGGGCAATTAGGTCGTGACTTCCGTTAATTGTCGAACGGAGAGTAGATGGCCGCGAACTCGACGAACTTTCGCAATTAGCAGTACCATTGGCTACCTTATACAATTATATTAAAACTGTACACGGTAACAATTAATTATACCGGCGGCTTTATATTTGGAATTTCTCGCACACTAACTGGAGAACCGACAACGCTTCACTCGTACGTGCGCACGCGCAAACGTCTATATGAATCGCGCGATCACAAAGACCGGCGTTGCTGCTGTTCTCGCTGAAAATTTCTGTTTTCCAACCCCTTCCTCCTTCGACCCTCTGCTGAAATCTCTCCAACCCTCCGACAACCAGATGCATAACAATACGGCATAGTTAGCGATTCAATTTCTAACCGCAATAATGGGCAAACAAATCGTTTGCGGATTAAACTTTAACAGGCTGCTAACTGGAATTTGGACGGGAATTAGACGAAACATGATTGAAGGCATACCATCTGTCGACAATCAGATTAGTATCCGTAGCTTCAGATCAAGTGCCCATTTTTTCATATTCCTGTGCCTTATTCTCCTTTTTTTATTAATTCGTTAGTGTTTTGTTTGCGACCGAAAGTTGTGATGAATATTGTTAGAATAACTATGAAGCAAATGTATATTACTGTTAGGGAAAATCTGACTCAAACTTTAGTTGATACTAAAAATTATTTACCTTTAACCCTTTGCACTTCTATGTCGAGCGTGACTCGGCATGAGTTTTTATCTCAGGAGCTCCTTTGTCGAGTGCCACTCGACATTCTTTCATGTCCACTTTTTTTGTGAAAGGTGCGAAAGAAAACCAGGATTGCATCCTGGAAATTGTTTCGAGATGTATCATACACTTAAAAATCACAAAATACAACAATAGCGTGAATAAAACTGGTATTTAAGTGAATTTGTTTCTTCCTTTATTTATTTAAATTGTCTTATTTTCTAGTTAAAGTGAATTTCAAATAAAACATTTAAAAGCGTTGGGAGCTGCTGATAACGAAATTGAAATAAAATTCGGAGTGCAAAGGGTTAACGTGTAGCTATATTGCACGCCAATTAAGTTTAAGTTAATGTTATAATTAAGACGAGACTTCGTCATTCAACATACGTAGACGAGTAAAGTTACATTGTACAGGTTGTTGCGAAATAACGAATCATCGTATTTTAAATATGGAAAATAATGAAACTTTGGTTTCCAAGTGGCAGCGGATAAGACATGTCGCTTAAGGAGGGCGGTACGATAATTAATACTTAAAGATCTTCGCTAAAAAATTTTGGCGAGCGTGTAATAAATCTTGCCGAGCAAAATCCTACTATTATAACTCTTTTATATATTCCGGAGCGGAATTCTTTTAAAATGATACGAGAGTGGATAAGAAAGATATAAGGTCTGCAATGGGGAACTATAGGAAATGACTTTCGCCAGGCGGTTTCTCGGTTTTGTAAAGGTTGGAAGCGTTCCAACCTTAGACAGAGAAATTCCTGACGCGATAAAAACCTCGGCAGAATGACAATGGTGTTTACGAGGAAGAAACTTAACGTCAGCGGTGATTAACGGAGAAGTTCCTATTTAAAAAGCTGCACCACAGCTCCTTTTTTGCCATTACCATACTACGTTGCCAAATATTTGTTTTTCTCCGTACACGTTTGCACTTTCCTGAATAACTGAGATGAAAGTGTTCCGTGGTAAGAAGGTGGGTAAAAGTGGCTGGCTGATGAAGAGAAGATATTAATCAAAGTATGAAACAGTGTCAGGAATAAGTCTATGTTTCTCAGTTTATGTAACAATTTGATAGCCACGCGTATTTTAATCCATCAGTTGATCGTTCGTGGGTGTATTTAGTGTTTCGATGTATTCTATCTTAATTAGATATCGTTAACAATTTACTGCCGTATAGAAAAATGTTTGAAGAAAAGACGACTTAGAATTCAAGGATCTGATCTTAAGAATCACAAGTATTCTTTTCTCTTTCCTTTTTTTCCTTTAGAATGTCTTACTTAATATATTTACTTATTACGAGACGTTATCAATAACTTTTCTTCGCTTCACTTACGAAATATTATATCGTAGAAAATTCAGCTCTACTTGAGTCGTGTCTAATCTAAACAAGATTCTAAAATATATAACCCGAATATCGATATCTAAATATCTAATTGTATATCTAACTATAATTAACAAATTTGTCCGTATGAAAATTCCATATAACCTTAATAATTTGCTTAATTGTACCTTCCCTAATAGTAATTTCCATGATAAGCAATTACATCGGAAAAAATCATGTAGCCTTCTCACGTCAGATTCTAATAATCCGTAGGAGAATCCAAACGATTCCAGACGAATTCGAGCTTCTATGGTATGTAAATTCTCCGGTGCAATTTTCCGCAATGACCTTTACCTTCGATTCGAGTTCTCATCGCGTTTCAACCCTTTCAAAATTTTACAACATCCGCGTCGTGTTCTCGCGGAAGCTTCTTATTCGGCTGAATTCCACAAATAACTAGCGTTCGTTCCTCTTTACCATTTCCACGAAAATTTCAACTGACGACACATAGAGCTGTAAAGAAACATGCTAAGGAGAGATCATTGGCGCGCGTTCGTATCAAAGTCGGAAGACAGAGGGTTGCGCAACGAGCGGCATCAAAATTAGCGAAACTTCAGTCACTCGCGCGCTCCGTATAAACGAGCGGAAATCTATTTCAGTCGAGGAATACGAGTGCTCGCGCGACAAATAGACAGATATGAAGGGGAGGCGCGGACGAGGAAAAAAGGAATGATACAACGACAACGACGACGACGACGACGACGACTATGACTAAGATAAGGAGGAAAAGACGAGAAACGTAGCGAAGAAGAAAGAAGAAAAGCAGGAAGAATGGAAAAGAAGAAAATAGTCGGCGTTCTAAAGGAAGATAAAAGGTGGATACCGAAAGTCAGAGATGAGACGATGCGAATAATTGAAATTTTCCAGAACGAGAACTTAGCTTCTGTTCGTTGGAGTCTCGCCGAGTGCAACGAGGACCGTGTACGTATCTCCATCGATCTCTGGCCCTGGCTCATGCAAACATCCGCACCGCGTCTAACCGTCGTCGTCGACAGCCTTTTCAATGCGTCAGGGAAAATCTGAAGGGGCTGTGGAACCCGGTATCGCCACGCGCAAAAGTGGAATAGCTGTTTAGAGCGGCGAAGAACCGTGAAAACGCGGTCCTTGCACGTTGGAACTGACCAGAAAATGGAGAGGCGACGACGCTTACAACGCGAAGGCAGAAAATTCAAAATAACGAGGCTAGAACGAAAGTGAGAATCGAAGGAAACGTGGGTACTTTGATTTTCAGGAATTATCGTCACGCTGTTTGGTTATTGGGAAAATAAATAAATTATAATTATAAAATAAATTACATATACTAAACTCTTCGTCTAAATTATCATGAAAAAGACGTCGATAATTTCTAATACGTGTATTGTTCTCGAATTCTGTCGTTCATAAATGTCTAGTGTCTGATGAATACATGAAACAGTTGTTGTCGATGCACGTGATCGACGAAAATATTTTCTGTTAATTCAAATGCGCAATCTTACGAGAATTTCGAGACAAAAACAAAGTGGGAACGCGTTACTCTCAACGTAACAATGACATCCAATAACGAATCTGTTCTCAAACTTTAGACAGACTCTATTGGATTTCCATTAACTTCACGTCTCATCATAATCAACCGTTCGAGACGATAAATCTTTCACGAATAGCCCGGCATCGTACGATAATTATCCTCGTTCATGCGGATCGTTTCTTACCTGTCTTTCACTCTCCCGACATCTCGTGTCCAACATAAAAATGCGTATCGAGAAGCCAAGCACTCGTTGGATGCCAAAGGAGACTCGAACTCGTCGTCTGTCTGTCGAGTAACGCAATTACGGAGCCCGAGTCATCGGAATGGAAATGTTTCGCGACGAATTGTCACGATGCTGGACCAGAAACTCGCAGGCGACGACAAAGAGTCTAGCCTGGTGATTCCTGTCCTCCGCGAGGCGTCGCGGAAATAATAACGATGCTATTCCACCGTCGGGACAATGGGTGCCGACGTGAGAAGAGGTAGACAGAGAAAGAGAGAGAAAACGCGCACAAAAAAGAAAGAGAGAGAGACAGACAGAGAACAGAGAGAATTACCGAGCAGGAAAGAAAGATTTAGCGGAAAGCGTTAATTAGCGACACGTCGCAGGAATGTGGATACTATTAATTGGCAAGCCGAACGAAGTTGGCCATTTAGAAACCGCAGTCGGCTAGCGTTCGTAACGTTTGTTCTCTTAGCCACGATAGAAACTGCGATCGCGCCGCCTCGAGAATTCCCATTCACCCTTTGTCAACGTATTTGCATAATGTAGCCCCAGTCGTACACGCGTCTACGTATGTAGAAACGCGGCATAAAGACAGCCGTTAACCCGAAACTCGCCAAGTCCAACGTTATACGCAGACACACTTTCTCCCTCGTGCTTTTGTATATCAGTGTCCATCGTTTTGCCACTGTCGCCATCTCTAGCTCTGCGCTTTCCAACGACCTCCCCAAGGCACTGTGTCGACGCGATTTCGACCTTGGTGTCGGTGTCCAGCCGACAACCGAGTTTCCAGCCAAGGGAAAGGCGAATGTCTCTGTTTCCACGATGCTCGGGGACGCAAGTGAAATTAGTAGCGTTCGTGGTCAGACTATCTGGCTCGTTTGCAATCTGACAAGTTTGTTACATAACTAACGCCGTCTTTCAGGCAAATCTCGCTGTTTATTGGCGCCATTGCGTAGAATATCCTCGCCTCTGCTAAGCTGAATTGCATTTACGAGTTTGCTCGTCGTGGCATACTGTTTTTAACGAAGCACGCTGTTTTTATTGGTAGTGCTAAAATAATGTTTCTACGAGTTTTCGTTTTATGCACGAACGATACAGAATTTTTCACGGGATATCGCGTCTTTCGATTAAAAAAAAAAAATTTCGATAAAACAACAGGTTAACGAACATTGTAAACCCTAACGATGTTAGAAGCTTCGTTCGAACAGTTCAACATTTCGTAGACATTTCGTTCCGCGTCTTGTATCCGATTAATTTTCGAAACACCCGTTTCCTCGTTTTCCTGCCATTAACAGCGATTACTTGAACGTTCAAGACATTCTCGTCGTCCATACCGAATCAAATAGCACTGTTTAGGTACAATACTAAAGTAGTTTGCACATAATTATTCGAGGAAAGTTAACTCTCCATCGTTCTTCAGATTTCTTCAACCGTTTAGCGTTACATCGTACTACTTTTATTCTTAGTAACAGAACTCTACGTTTTTCTGCTTCGTTGCAGACAATCCGCGTTACGTTACCTTGTATTTTGATATTTTCCAATATCTGAATAATTATATCAATGACTAAGTTCAGTTTTACGCAATCTATAAATAGAAGAAGAGAATTATTCGACGGTAAAATATCAAAGACGCTTAAAAGCAAGCCGAACCGTTTTCAATTGTTTTACATCGACGCAGGTCTTGCAACAAGATAATTGAGGATTACGGTCGCAGGGAAGTTAAAGCCACAAAGGTAAAAATGTCTATAAATTGCGTTCTCCAGGAAATCTACTTATTTATCGAAACGATAGAAACGTCGATAAAAATCGATGACAGCGATATCGATTTTAAGGCGATTGCCGGCAGATTCGTTTTAAGCAACACGAGCAAACATGGGATACGTATCACCATGGTCCCCTTGCTACTTCAACTTTAGACCGGTAAAACGATCGAATCCGATACACGGCGAAAAGGAAAACGCGCGGAAATTACATAACGCGGCATTCCCGACACGTTTAGCGCGTAAAGTATCGATCGTGCAGCGGCACGAAAAATCTAGCTCGGTCGGAAGTAAAACCGTAGCAACCGTGGACACCGTAAAATCAGCGGACCAAGACCGGACCAACTGGCCCGTTCGTTCGCTTTCTCTCGCGCTCCCCTGTTACGTCTATACGATAATAAAGCGCTGCCATGAAGACTTTCTCGATCCACCAAAAAGTCCAACTTGCGTAAAAAAAAGCGCGTTGCCGCTGCTCATTCTCGATTAAGAGTGAATGAACGCGCTGAACTTCCAAATTAGTTGCATCATTTCAAAGATAATCGGATGCACTCTTTCGAGGCTTCAACGTTTCTATTTTGCCAGTAAATAATATAACCACAGACTATGACAATTTCTTTGAGAATATCTTGTTACTTGAATTTTCGATCGACGTAGTCTTCGTTCGTTAATGACTACAATATCCGTGAAAATATTGAACATAGAAGCGTTATTTGATTATTTAATATCAAGAAAACAACTATTCGAGGGGCATTGATAATATCCATGCGAGACGCGTGCAATTTCTAACCAAAAATACGATCAAAATAATATTTACTGTTCCAATGAAGACCTACATGACTTAACGATAGCAAGAAACCATCAGCTTTTACGTGATTCTAAATGAAGAGATGTTTGAAAAGACTGTTCGCCCTTGCTATTGGAAAAATGGAATTACTCGAAATAATATAACTTTTATTATATTATAAATCGAACGGTTGACTGTTTCAAAGAAAAGAAAATTAATCCAGCACTCACAGCCATAAAATTCGTAGCTCGTTACGCGGTGTGTTGACAGAATGTTGATGAAACGACGTAAATAGTCGGAGGGCCCTTTTACCGGCGGCTTGTCGTTTTATTCGGCGCATCAAGTCAACATCCACTTTGTTCCCGTCGTTTAAATTCTATTTGAACTGCCGTCCTATTGTTGCTAAGATTCGTGCCAAAGCGTGCAGAGGAACCAGCCTGCGAGAATCTCGTTCGCGTCATTGTTCCAGCCAAGCGGGACAATTATGCATTACGACTGCGCGCTAATAAGCACCCGTGATCGCGTACTAATCTTCTACCCTTTAAATTCGTCCTGAATTATCGCAGCGACTTTGTTGACGACAACAAAAGCAGCGTTAACGAATGTCCCGTAATGCGTAAAAGTGACGTCCTCGAATTAATACTTGCTTTTCCAGTGATACTATTTCGATGTAAGTCTGATAAGCATAGAATCACCGATCAAATTTCAAGCAGGAACCTAGAACGCAATTTCATTTCGCGCTTGATATTTGAGTATAGTAATAGATTCTGTATGCTACATTTCATAATGTATAATTTATATTTGATATTCCATATTTCATATTTTACATTCTCTATAATTTTATTTATATAACTATGTTATATGTTTGGTATTTTCTACAGTTTTAGTCTATATACTTTATATTCGATATTTTCTATAATTTGATTTCATATATCCCATGTTCCATGTTAACCGTAAATTTCCATAGTAAATTACATACTACATTATACACTATTTTATATTTCATTCTATACTTCGTATTTCTCTATACTTTGATTACACCTTTTTTATACTTCTATGGCCGCATTACACATTTTATTCGACGTATGTTCAATTAGGGATTACAAAATATGTTGTAATATCAGATCGTAACTGATCCCTGCAGTTGTTAAATTTCTCTAACAGATTTCATAAACATACGAAGCACACGAAGGCCAAGGAAAATAATATTAAATCGGAAAAAGAATGTAAAATTAAGAGTGGCTTTCGATTTAAACTTTCGAGCATTGTATGGCGTAGTCGATGTTACTGATATGTTACGTTCTTGTTGTGGAACGGAATGATAATTTGGATGGTTCTGGGCGTAGAAAGTGGTTTAATTAATGCGAATATTTCGAATGAAAATGCTCCTAAGAAGCAACGTGCATCGTGCGTGACACAGTACAGTTTTAAGTGTACGTATGATTACTGCTGGTTCGAAGTTAAATGTATCGACTATCCGGAGAATAAAAAATAGAGCAATTAGCGCGGACTTTCGAAATGGAAACTCATCGACTTTATGATTTAGCCACGTTATAAAGAGATAAATGTCGATGTGTCTCGATAAGTTTGATTACACACGTTGTTGACATTAAGCGAGTATTACGTGGTGAAACATCGATCGCGTGTAATCTCAAAGAACGATTCTAATTCAAAACATATTCGCTCCTGAAAGAGATAGTAAGCCTTACTTTCAATAATTTATACGCTTTTGTTCAATTTCAAATACTATCGATTTATTAAGAAACGAGCCGCGATATATTAATTGCACGAACTCAGCCTGATTAGAAGTATAAAGTAAGTAAAAAGATATATTACTATAATAGATACATTATAGAACATAATTTAGAGCAATCGAATCGAATATAGAATATAATCTAAAACAAATACCACGATTCGAAAGAGATAGCTCGTCATGGTTCGATAAAATGCTTAAACTTCTTCAAATTTCGTAAAATTATAGGATCTAGCTGAAAGAAACGAATTATTGAAAGCCCTTTTCGTGATCACAATATAGATTCAATAGAATCCCATAATGTGAATTGATAGAATTCATAAAAGAATTTCAAATTGACTAGAAAGAAATTAGAAATAAAATATCGTTGTTTAAAGACTTAATAAAAATCGATCAAAGTAATCAAATGCTTGCGATCAATGGAATACATATACATTGGATGGAACACATTTGTAACGTAAAATAGGACGCTAAATGTACAAATCACCGATGAGTCTTAATTTAACAGATGCATCGTCACTGACGTCGGAATCATTCGAAGCAAATTGTTCGAAGCGAATAGTTCGAAGCGATCTTTAATTAAACGACGGAGGCGTATCGTTTTGCTCGACGGCTGCCCCGCTGTTCTTTCTCCTTCTGTCTCCCTCTCTCCCTCTCTCCCTCTCTCTCTCTCTCTCTTTCTATTAGATATTTTCCTCTTTTCCATTTGCCTGATCTACGTGGCCCACGAACCGCGCCGTTGCTGCTACCCTTTAGCGCGAATCAATTCACCGGGGCGGAAACAAGCGACACAAATATAAGAGAGGCAGACTTCGATTTCTAAGAGTGCACAATGGCCGATGCGATCATTAGCACAAAGCGCGCGCCTACAGCCATGCAAATTGCACGGCAACCGGAAGCCAATTATGATGGCCAGGGCCTTTGATAGTTTATAATGCAATTAGAAAACGCTTGCCTCCTCCCTCACGATTCTTTCTCCCGCTTTTCATCCCCCTTCTCGACGAGCTGCTACTCATTCGCGACAATGTCTTCGTCGCTTTTTAACCGTCGTGGCGCGGAAGTTGGCCTTTTCTTCCCTTCCGCAACGGTCGTTTTATCGTGAAAAACAAATGTTCGCGTTTCCGCGATCCAGCCACCGGAGAATGTTTCTCTGGAAACGTTGTACTAGAACTTCCAGCTCCATTTTGAAGGGAACAGCCATTGTACGCGTTAAACCGCGTTTTCATCCCAAATAAGTAATACTCTATTTCGTTTGTTTCTTTCTGTATCCCGGCCTTTCCTTATGGTCCCTTCCAATTGTTTACGTAAACAGCGACAACGTTCCAAAAGGGAAATGCAGAGAGCGGCCTCCTTACCTTCGGGTCTACGTAGTGAAATGCATGACGATTCGAAGAGTTGGTGTGATCAGGAAACACGTGAGTTTTTGCGAACAATTGAGTTAAGAATAATTTTTTTTAATTTGTTATTTGCATCCCTTGTGTAAGAATAGAGAGAAAGCTTGACGAGAACAGGTCCGAGTATTTGTATTATATGTCGTATAAAATATCACGCGATCCAACATCCATCGTGTCTAATTATCATATTAATCGCAATCATACAGTCTACGATAATAAATGTAAGTGCATAACGATGCTACTATTTTACTCAGCTGTATGCGTTACTGTTGTAACTCTACTTAAAATTCCGTGGCGACATTATTCCCCGAGACTCTGGTCTATGAGCTACAAATCTGTCAGAACTTTGTCGAATTCTACGTGCTGAGAGTTTTTAAAACCTCGTGTGCTTCCGTGACACGTAAAATAGGTGAAAACCACGAAAACTAAATCGTCCTAACTTTCCAATCCAACTAAGTCATGCTTACTTTGACACGCTAATGGCAAAAATATGAACTATTAATCCTGAAAATAGGATCCAAGAAGAACGTAATTCGTTCCATTTCTTAACGATTCGAGAAACGGATTCAAACTTCACTTCCTAATTAAAGAATTTGTACATTAGCTTGCCAAGAACAGTCACGGAAAGGAACAAAAACAATTTCCATTTCCATAGAACAATCCCTGGTACCGGTGGAAGAGCGACTAGTTACCAATCCGTAGTTTGTTATGGGGGTGGTGCGATGTTGGCGAAACCAGAAACGAACCCCCGTGGAGCAGGAGGCTTAGCCACAGCGCGGAACAACGAAAGCTCAGAGTTTCGACCAATCGATAGGCGAGTGACCATAGGGAATCGACTAACTTAGTTCGTGGGATAAGCACCCATACACACAGAGTCGGTTACTGGTGTTACTCGTCTGTTCTTCTATTAGCAACATCAACACTATCGCCATAGATATACATGATGCATATTGTCGACCATAAGTAGATTACGGATACTTGCACTAAAATATTATGTCGTCCGAAAAGTTTCTTTCGTTTTATAAGGAAATAATAGACGCACAACGTTTTTTGTTTTATATTATTTTATCGAATTACGAATACGATCCATTTTGTTCTGTTGAGATAAACACCGCAACATTTCACAGACTTGGTTTCACGTTTGTACGAAGGTGCACTGTTATAAAAAACACGTTTGCGAAAGAAAGACACTTTGCGGACAACCTAATATTTACATGGTGAAATAAGCTTCTATTTATTTCAATTTCTTTAATTGCACGCGAATTTGCAGAAAGATCTAAAGCGTAACCACGAATATTAGACTCTTATTCGTTACACATTCGTCGCAACAAATTTTCTCTTACTTCTAACTTATTTCTAAGGTACATATCATGCGGGTGAAATAACAGATTTACGACAAAGCTGCTAGAAACGATCGTTTGAAGCGATTTTATTTTAAACAGTCGACCCAACTACCCTCAATTTCCGACTAAATTTCAAGATCACTTCCGATAAATTCGCAATCACGCTTCCGGAAACCGCGCTAGAGTCACGGACGAGCATTTTCAAGAAAGCGTTTAACCTGTGTATCGTCACGAGCTCGCGTAAGTAACGTGCGTAGGATATGCAACGAGGCGTCCGTGTCAAAGAATCGCCGCGTTTCTGCGAAATTAGCAGCTCACCCCTGTCGCTCACCCCTTCTCCTAGTGCCGTTTCCCAAATTCGACTTTTTATCGCGAGCACCGATGCGGTCTTTCGAACGAACAGGAAAAGCGAAAATTAATGATGATGATTGATTGATGTTGAAATCATTCATAGCGAAGATGTTCGCTTTGGTAATTTCTAAAGATATGGCAAGGGGTTGAAATATCGGCTACAAGATTGGTAGATTATAGTTTGTGACCGCGAAGGTATCACACGTAGGAAAGTAGGTTCTTATCACTTTTCATTTCATCGCAGAAGCTAATCAATTGAGTACGATAACAGTACGTTGTTCCTCGTAAGACCAATAGTAATGCAATAAGAATGTTTTACGTGTTTTAACAATTTACGAATTTTTATACTATTGTGAAAGTTTAAACTTTCTAATGGTTAATATCTCTTTATAATGTGATTACTCTAACATCCACTGTATTATGTCGAGTCACTGTAGACAAAACTAATCTTCCTGTTAGAGATCTTATGGAACCTTGTGAATCTTCTGATGTTTTTATATCATACACCGCTTCCTTTCAGAGATACTACAATCTCGTCGCGACTATACATATTCCAGCAAGATAAACTATAAACAACTAACTACTCGTGTTGCCAATTTTCAAACAAATAAATTATACGATAATTAATTTACAGGCTAATGCAACTTCCTGCCAAATCTCTTACCAATTAAATTCATTTAAAGCGACTGAAATTCCGCGAAGAAATGCTGCGTCGTACCAAGAACACGTTACATCGAGAAGTTAATTAAACCATCGTAAAACGAATACTTGGCAAAAAGCCACCCTCCCCTCTACTTTACGTTATTGCCACAACAATGCTAGAAGACACAACATACATCGAAATAAAAATGACTGCGGAATAACATTATCATGGCCCGGCAACCTATCATGCTGGCTTTATAATCACTGAGAAATCCGGTCGGTTTTCCTTCCTAGCAATCAACGTTTCCCTTCGTATCCCTTTACTCGTACGCTCGTCGGTATAAAAGGGTCGGCCTTCGTGCTATTTCTCTCGTTCGTTTGTTTCTCCATCCAATGCATGTAAAAGTTGGATGGAAGCAGTCGAGGGAGAAATACAGACAGCGAAGTCTGGCAGACAGAGGGGAGTGAGACAGAATACTTTTCGTTATTTGTAACTCGGCAGGTTTGCTTCGTCTCGCGGATGTTCACGTCGCGAAGTTGAACTTCGCGACGTGTCTAGGTGGCACGAACTGGTCACGAAGATCGTAACGACAGAGGACAGGCCGTCGTCGCGTTTGTAATTTCAACGAGCGAAGACAGTATTCGCCGTCCTCTCGGTGTCGAGTGGGAAACTGTTCGTTCGAGTGCAAGTTTCGCGTGAAATGTCGCTAGACTACCGATACAACATCGTGACTCATCCACACGAGCTTCTTTCGTCTCTCGATGTGTGCGCATACGACGCAAATGCGATTGTGTGTGTGTGTATGAATGCAACCACCCACTGTTGGGAATGCGCCTTTCTTCCCCCTTGCGTTACTTTGCCAGCAACTCGATTATCAAACGCGTCGTGTACATAGGATTAATGCAAATAAACCTGTGCTCGTTAAATTCGACTCGAGAACTGGATCCTCGAGTAGGCTAATTTTTGTCATCACGGTTTTAGCAAGTAGACACGCGAATTATGGTTGAAAGAAGGAAATGTACACCGTGGTCGTAAATTCCTGGCATAATTGAAGTCTGGCGAATTCTATGGCTTAGGGTTTCCGAGAAAATCGAGTTTGTAAACTTGTCAGATATATGTGCGCGTGTTTGAGTAATTCCTGATTATGTAGGAGCGCATAGTTAGCAGCTTGTTCTACGCGCGTTTAGCAAAGTGATAAGTTAATAGTAACGATACTTCATTCGTTGAACACAAGCAAGCTTCATAATTACGTATTCGTAGTATGTGAAGAATGTATTTGATATTTGACAAAACGAAATACCCACAGCTAAATAATCGGAGAAAGTATTTTAATAAGCAAACGTCTACGAGCGCATAAGAATGGCGAAGCATTCGCGAAAGTGGCAGGTTACTGGGGAAGAGCGTTCAACTGAATTAACGAAGAAAGCTGCTATTTTTCCACGCGAATGAATTTTCGTTATGACAAATTCGCTGGGAATGAAAAATGGCAATTTGCCGTTTGAACTTTTAACGAAGCTATTCGTTGGTTTTTCGGCGTTCGGATACGAGGAAAATCATCAGAAACTACGTTAAACGAAGTAAAATATTTATAGGTGCTACTATGCGGCCGCAGTTTTCAGAATATGAAGTTTTGAAAAGAATTCCACTTGAAAATTCAGACTCGTAATTAACCAGAATTTCCAGTCGACGATGTTGAACCGTTTTCTAAAGAAAATGTAAACACACGCGGCTCTTGGAGGAAAACGAATTCGAAAACTCCCTTATACCAACGTCTGCGCAATTGTGAATGTAGTATTGATCAGAATGAAAATAATTAAACTGGCAAAAGAACATGCTCGTGCATCCGAAACTTTCCTTTAATATTGTACGTGAGTCGCATCTCTCCGAATGCTGGCCGTGATACTTGGTTTTGTATTCGTTATTAAAAGATAAAACGCTACAATTGTTCTCCGGCTACTGTTCTTACCATAATATCGTTTTTATGACACTCAATTAAATTGCAAATAGCCGGCAAACTTGCTCGTTTTTAACTACTGTCGAGTCTAATGAGTCGTAGGAAAATTTAGGAACAGAATTACGCAGGATCTTTCAAAATGATTGAACCAAAATTTGAATGTAAGTTTTATATGTTGAAACAAGAAAAAATGTTTATACAAATGGCATTGTATGTTATACGAAGCATTTTGAAATTTCATCGACACGTTAGTGAGACACGGTTGTCATGATTGTCATTTTTAACAAGAATTTAGTATACAGCCAGCTTAAACTTATGCTGAGCAAAGTAACCACGTACCTAATATCTAAAATATAATCAATTCTTTCGAAATAGATAGTATTTTTAGGAAGAGTTGAGAAATTAATATTTTTAATGCGAATATATTTCAAGAGGACCCCATAATCGAATTTAATAAAAAGACAAATTTGATAATTTCGATAGCTAAATTAAATTATCATCTTGAATGCATTTTAAAACACGCTATAAACATTTTTTCTTGTCTATACATATATATAAATTGTAAAAATGACTGATTCGCTCACCAACGTGTAACCCAAATTGCTATACCTAAAAACGCGGAACTTGGACAATGTTACGACCGTTCGCGGAGAACGTAAATTCTCGCTACGATTTTGATAGTCGACGCCGCAAATCAGTCGTCCCCCTGTTTCGATTAGGATAACAGAGGTAGTTCAAATGATTGTAACATTGAATTAACAGGATTAATATAAGCTTCTATTTTTAACAATATTTAAAATTATAATTAACACGTTGCAAATGATTTAACGATGATACAACTAGTTTATTAGTATAATTCGTCTCGACTTTATAGTATTTCTCGACGTATTCGTTTGACTAAATTTTATTTCTCTGAATCTCTCGATTTATTCGGTTTGACTCCTCGCATGATACTCATTGTCCTTCGATTTTTTCCTTTGTCTTCTCTTGGAGACGACCCCCCACCACGTTCGGGTCTCGCGACCTATGATCATGTAACGTTAGCCACATCAAAGACCAGGCCGCACGCCAAGGGCAAGATGACAACCAGATGTCAATATTCTTAAGGACCCACCATAAATCTTGGCATTTTCATAGTTAAGGTCCTTCAGACCAAAAACAAGCATCTTTTATTTCAAGCGTTCTTTATATTTTTGCCTACTACGGGAAGATACGGGAAAGTTAGTTTTCTCACGTTCGGTAACCTTCCTCACCCACCAACCGAGAAAATCAACCAATTGACAGCGAAGTCTCTCCCAATGAAAACTTGTCCTTAACAAATCAGCTCTTTTCGTGTCCTTAGACCCACCCATCACTAGCCTTCCTCCGCCACAACATCGTCACTAAACTTCACTGATTTTCCAACTCTCGAACAGTCAATATCTTTTACCGCGTTTTTACCCTTAGATCAGTTGCCTACTTAATTTATACAAAGTGTAATCTATACGTGCCAATTCCGTGTATACTCAATTGTGATTATTAAGTGTATAATAAAGTGCAATATAAAAGGGGAAAGTTAATAGTTGTGTTTCGGCTCAACTTTCTTGCTTTTTTTATAATCTGAGTTGTGACGTAATTTTACGTGATAATCACGTATGCCATCTTTTTGTGTAGATAAAATAACGGACAGAAGGCGAACTTTTTTTTTTTAACTCGCTTATCACAACGACAACTATGCGCTTATCGCTACATTGTGCATATCTCGCCGGTCGTGTAAGAAGATCTGTCTGTGACACCGTAGTACCAAGGAGGGCGGTTAGGAACACGGCCTACAGTAAGCCTCGGGGCGTAACAGACAGTAGACGTGTTTTATAGCGCGAAATATCGGATAAGAAAGATATTTTGGAAATATGAACCCTAAAGAGCGAATCCATTTTTTCTAAAGGATATCCGTGTCCCGCGTGTTGCTATAATTGGATACGCGAAATTCGACATGTGAGCTTCTCATTGAAAATAGAAAAACAGGCGTTTTTCGAAATTCAACCTTCGAAGAGATGAAGAAGGGTAAGTTGTTTTCTGAAAGAGTATTTCTATATCTCCGTATCCACTAAAGCTGGAAATTTGTGATTGGGCAAGCGAGCTCCTCGTTAAAGATAAACAAACGCGTGTTTGAGCGTTTTTCTTTTTTTGTGGCTAGTTTTAACGTATCAAACACCTACGCTTAAATTTTTACACGACTAAACCTTTTAAACTACCTTTAGAAATAGAAAGAATTCGGAAATCTCATTGATCCGAGAAAATGACGGATTTAACCGCGTATCGACAGCCACTTTCACCGGATCGTCTTCGTTAAAAGCAGAGAGATACATACGCGAGCTGCGCGTTTCAGGTACGATTACTTGTAACGAGTAATATTCTATTCAATTAACGTCATCAGCCGATCGAGCCTCATAAGAACGAAATGAAAATTCCGATCGAGCTCGTATAAATCGCATTAAACCTTCGAGTATCATTTTCCGTTCCGGCGAATATTTCCAATTTGTATCCACTCTCGAACCTTCGTTGATTCCAGCATCGCAACGGCGATTCTCCTATCCTTTGACCGTGATACCCTTTGCACCGAGCCAGAGAATAATATGCTTTGAAACTATTTGGAAGTCATCTCCATATCGCGTTCGCTGAAGAACTCGCGCACTCTCTTTGTGGAACACGACGACAACCAACCGGGAATAGTTTGATCGTTGTGAAGATATTAACGAAGAACTGTATTGTGCCATAATCGAAGAAGTTGCGGCAGGTATTTGCGAAAGACGAAGTGCGTGTGTATGGAACGTTCAACGAGATACAACGTGGTAAAAATGATGGGTTCAACAGACAGATCGTTTGGTTTGTCGTAGCGAGACGAAACTGAGATTAAACGATGGCTATTTATCTCAATTTAACCCATTTGCATCCAAGCGCGGATTAGTCCGCGCGCTGCGACTGTCTTCTATCACCAAGCGCGAATTATTACGCGCGCTGCGACTGCTTTTTTTTTATTTCCATTTTAATCTAAATAATTTTTTTTAAATAAACAATTTTTATTTTCTTCCTCTGTTATAATGGGTTGTTGTAAGATGCGATGTTTGCGAAGTAACATTGTCTACCAATCGTTTTGAACAGTAAATTTTCGATAAATTCCATGAAGAATTCAGGTGTCATTTACTGCACCTACGACCGTGTAACGCCAACCACGTGAGAGACCAGGCCGCGCTTCGGAACCGATGGGGTGATGACGGAAATAAAGATCTGGCGGCACTCGGCGACAATGTATGTCGCCGAAGCCAAGTGCCTAATGAACTCTCAATATCCCAACGGTCCTTTCGCCGAATGTTCAAGAACGCCTAACAAATATAAAAATATGGATAGTGGGGATATTGAGGGATGACAAAGAAAAAGAATCAGATTCCGCCGAAAGTCAAGTTGCAAGAGCTTCGGTCTTGAAAGGTCGCGCCTAGAGTTCAGAAGCAAATTGTAGCCAGTGAAAAACAAGTGTTAAGAAATAAATTCTCCTATTTTTTATTTTTATCTTTTATTTACATCTTCGATCCCCTTTTTTATTTTACGTGACAACCTATTGCGCGCGGTGATAGGGACCAGTCCTCTTAATTAGAGTCATGATGCAAATGAGTTAATTGAGGTATTTCATTTTTCATTCATTCAGGAATATTTTTGGAGATACTTGTCTTTTGTTGGCCTGGCACAGGTTTAAACGTGGTTCACCAAGACAACGCAATCGTCTCACATGTGCTAATCGTCTCAGGACAAAAATTGGCGCAACTCGAATGGGATTTTCTACCTCGTCTATCACATTTCACCGCTGTTGCATGCTCGGGTTACGATTTATTCCGCTCGTCACAGAACTACCTCGACAATAAGAACTTATCTTCTTTGGAAGACTGCAAGGTCGGATTGGAACAGTTTTCCTTTTTTTCTCAGAGGAATAAATTATTCCACACCGATGGTATAATGAAGTTATCGCAAAGATGGCGAAAAATCATCGAAGGGAATTCATCGATGGAGAACAATACGCGTAAAGGAGAAAACACGTACTTCAGTTTGATGGAAAAGGGAAATTAAAATGTAACATGCCTTCCGTTCAACCCGACAAATCTAAAAAATCGTGATAAGAATAGACGAAGGCGAGATACTTCGAAGGATACTGATTTTTCTGAATTTAAGATATACTTGGAGAAAATCGTCTGTAAAATTAGCAAAATACTTTGAAGACTGTAGCACGTATCGTATAAAATGCATGTGGAAGCGATGAGTAAGTTTAATCGTAAGAAACGTAACATATTTGGTAACTTGTCATATAGTCGAAGAAGTTGCGATAGAAACAATTTTTAGTACGATAAAATTATCATTTCGAGTGGAAACTTTTCTTTAAAAACTTTACTTCGAAACCTTATCTCGAAAATTTAAAGCTACTCTTCTGATAATTACGGTTTTATAGGAAGATAATTAATGTGTATAGTTTAACGCCATCTCCGTGAGTAAAATAATTCTGGTTATAGGAAGAAAAGTATTAAATGATATGTGTCAACACGCGTGCATTCGCACAAGTTTCTAAAGTAAAGAAAAAAAAAGAAAAAAAAAATAGAATTTTATTGCCGTACTGATAAGTACGATATTTTTCATGGCGCTTTTATAAGTCGTTCCAGAATGGATTATCTTGTTTATCATACTTTTCCCTGGAACTACCTGAATAACTCGTTGAATAACTAGCGTTAGGGAAGATTGGATCGAACGAATATTGCGTGGCTTGAAAGGATTCATCCTACACAATTACTTCAACTTTCTTTATCGCGTGCAATTTTCAAAATTTAAGAGCGCAATATAAAGCACGAAATTCCCATATAACGTAACGTGACAAATTTATTTCTCACATTGTCGATTAGTTATTTTTATAAAAATGCCTTCCTACACAGAGGAACCAAGCAAGTTTCGATAAAACGTGAAACGTGTGAACAAGAAATAATTTCACTTAAATTCTCGCAAATACTTATCCTGCCTGTTTGCACGTAACTCGCAACCAATCAACAATGAAAGAAGCAAGCTAATCATCTTATTTCGTATCAACGGTAACAATCTGCTGAATCTTAAAACACGAAAAATAGAAAAGAAGTAGAACCAGAAAAAGTTCCCTTTAACAGCGCTGATAAAAATCGACGTTTTATCATTATTTATATAATAAACAAAAATTAGACATGAAACAGCATAACGTGGAGAAGGAAATACAAACTGTACTCGAAGAGCGCGGTTTAGTTAATTTCACAAACAGGCAATTTACAACAAAATGGGGTTAATTTAGCCATCATCAAGCAGCAGCAACAACGTATTTGACGAAACGGTGCATGAAACAACGGGTAGCGCACGATGGGAAATTCGCGGGGGCATAAATATTTGCAAAAGGAAAGAACACGCATTGTGGATGGGGCCGGGCACAAAGCACGATTATCGCAAGATTTTAATACCCAATTATCAAAGCGTTTCATCGCTAATTTTATATTACGTGTGGCCAGTACGAGCGGGCCAATAAGATCGGGTCGCATAGAATCGATTTAAATTCGCGGGGTACCTGGACCGAATAGTTGAAATTATTCGGACAAATGAACGAGTCGGTTGAAAATTCAAATAATAGCGGCGCATTTGTGGCGCGATTATGTGTTTCAATAGATTCGGAACGTACCTACGAGTCGTTCACTTTTCTAAAAACGGGAACAAAGCGTCAGTCTCGCAAGCAGAATAATTAATTTTAAATTAAGAGGCCCGTCGCCGATGTAATTAAATATAAAACACAATAAATCTCCATTCCGATTGTCCATCTGAAAGGAACGATTTTTTCCATTGTGCAGCAGCTTACTGTGACTCATAATCGACGTTCGAACAGCGATCGAACGTCACCTGACGCAAAAAGTATAAAAGCTCCTCGTCGATGGTAATTGGTAGAGGGTGTTTCGCTATTGCTGATGTACCACCACTGGCTAAGGAATGGTTTTGCATATAGAAACGAATAAAAGATATCGTACAAAAACTTTCTGGCAGGTGCGGTTTGATTCGGGATATGAACTCTTATCGAGTTACTTGTAGTGAATGACAATTTGATAGAATATTAAATGTAAATGTCAAAGGAAATAATTTTGTATTTTAAACGAATCAATGCGAACTAATACGAAATATACGTAAATACAATACGAATTTTAAACGAAATAATTCTTTCGAAATAAAAATTTAACGAAGAAAGATTAATATCTTTTTAGCGTGATTTTCCATTAAAGAGTAGATAGAAAAATATAAATAAAATGATTTATCGTTTTCTCAAAATATACGAATATTACTGCAACAATACTTTGTAGAATCTCATTCGACAAGTAAGTACAACACGCGGTACGTTGTACAATTTGAAAGAAAGAACAGTTGGTCATAGCGTGCTTTAAATACCTCAATTTCAGAAAATTGTATGATCCAAGTGGAAGAATAAACTGTGACGAAATAAATATCAAGCAAATCCTTGGAATTCACAATGTTCAAAAATATAATTGAATAATGTAAATTTGACAGAACAGGATTATAATTGAAATATTACATTCACGCAACGTCGACTCTTAAATAGAGTAGAAACGAAGTAAAAGTAAAACAAACTCTTCCTTTTACGTGTTCTCTCTATCTTCCGAATATAGGATCATTTTGAGACAAAAGATACTCATTGTGCAACACTCTGTATAAATAAGTACTTTCTAAACAGAATCGATGTTCGTACATGCTCCTCCAGTATCGACGAGCTATCGTTCGAATCACAAATATGTCAATCCATTACGACCGACCGAAATCCAAACTAATCGATTATTTATTGACATTCGAACGTGTGCACACTTTCCGCCGAACTGTTCGAGCACGATCGTTTGCCCACCGCGATATCTCGATAGGAAGACCTGTCCGGGGTCTCTATTTAATCGCTATCTACCACGATCTGATTTTGTCTGACTAATTGAGCAACCACTGCGAAAACGTGAGCAGATCATTCGACAAGAAATCACAGTGAACGTGAAACTTCAACACGTTCGCTATCGAATCAATTTTGCGTATCGTGGCATCGCGACAAGGTGTAACATGTATGTTATAGGAAAAGGAAAGAGTCAGAATATTTTATCGTACGTTTGTAGACTTAAACTGTTGTAATCAATACACGTCCTGTTTTTTCATATGATCTTTATTCTAAATAATTCTGACGTATAGGATACTGGATTTAACGAATGTTTGGATAATTTCCATCGGCAAAGTCTTTCTACCTCGGAAAATTAGTCTGGATGTTTAATAGTAATTTATGAGCAATTGATAATGATTAATAAAACATTTATGAGCAATTGATGGTAATTTATGAAAAATAAATCTATAGAACAGCCAGCGAATCGTGGAATTTCATATTTTAATTCAAACAGTATCTGTGTAATGAATTTTCATATGCGAGAAGAAAGATTATCGATCACATTGAAAGGTCTAATTTCTCTTATAGCATGCGGTAATCAGTTGAAATTATCAAGGAAACAAGTAATCAATCACGATTTTACATGTGAGGTAACGATGCAAAAATTAGTAAATTATATTTCTAAGAATTATATTTAGAATTAAGGAAAAACAAATACATTGATCGAAAGGTATAGTGGACATAAATGAGAAGAAATATAATCTCTACGTTCACGTAAGATGCCAATCAAGCAAATTAAAACGTCTTAATAATTTCCTAATCATTCTCGAACTTTCATTTCATTTTCTATAGTGTTTCAATAATCATATACTTTCATTTGCACAAATCTTTTATCGATTTTAAAGATTCTTTCGACAAAAATCGCTAACGCTTGCACAAAATTTTCTAAATATAACTTTTCATTCGAATTAAGCGTCGCAATCAATCCCGATTCTCATCAACAATTCAAGTGACAGTCATCGATGTCCCTCGCGTCAACATGTCAACATGTCGTTTCTCCACTTATCCGTTAGAAACATCGAAACTGATTAAACCCGATTCGAAAGTATTCCTTCTTGTTAAATGTTCAGGTTGCATGTGTTAAACGTGGAAATTAACAAGAGGAACGGAGCAACGAGACGCATAATGGTCTGGCAGAAACGCGGCAAAGGAGCAGAGAGGACGGGCAAATGCATGCAATATTGAATACACGCGTCCACAGCGTTGTATTAATTTTCGTTTGCCTGCCTTTTGTCGCTTAATCGAGACCGTATTGTACGCCGGTAAAATCGAGCGAAGCCATGCGAATTTTATGATACAACGCCAGTTTTCCTGTTTTCCAAAGAAACGATTCCAACTTCGTTTGCTGTTTTCTATCAATATCCTATCATGTAATCGCTTAATGAATAGAAAACTTCTAGTTGTACTGGAATTCTTCCATTCTAATTAGAAGCTTCTGGTTGCTTTCAACGTTTTTAGTATCCAGTGGTGCATTATAGATGAAGCAGGATTTCGAGGAATTAGATTACGTTCAATCGAGTAATGATAACCAGTGTAAAATATGGATCAGTGGAAATATTTTACAAATCGATTAAGTTAATTTAGAATTGCGGACAAAATCTTTCGGATTACAAATCTGGCAAAGTGAAAGAAAAAAGAAAATTCGCGTTATTCTATTTTATTTATTATGAGGAATCTTACGTTATTTCAAGAAATCTTCATCTTTTCAAAAACTACCTTGAACTACTCTACCTTGAAATAAAACCTCCACCTTGACACAAAAAGGAAACTGAGCCATCTATCCATCCCTTTGAAACTTAAGTATTTTCCTCCTCCCAAAAAGTCCAGGTCAATCAATGAATTTCATCCTCAGAAACAAAATAATCTTACTCAACTCTGTGCAACCTAACTTCAATGATAAATCTCCAGAGCAACCCATTATTAATTTAACCAAAACCCACGTAAAGATCAGAAACGTTTCTGCATCCTAAATCTACACCTTCCTCTTGCACCAGAGAAGAAGAAGTTAAACAACAATCGTAACACAAATTCGTTGGTATCGCCAAGTAGATGAACTTGCGTGACGCTTGTACGCAATGACCATTACAGCAGTGCGAAATCCTGTAGAACAGGGTCGCTTGCCATTCCGGTAACAAGATGTAGCGTTGCTCGCAGGAACTTCTTAGGAAACACACACAACGCACACAGTCAATTCTTGTTTCGTCTAATTTCACAGCTCTGTATTTCCCTTAAGGACCAGTTTCGTCACAAGGGACGCGTAACGCGACGGTACACGCGAATCCTGCGAACAGGATCGCCAGCCGACAACCAGGTGATCCAGCGTTCTCGGTTACTCGAGGAGAGTCCAGGAGACTCGAAACGTACACACACACCGATGTCTCGCGCGACTCGCCGCTGGGACGAGTGTCGTTACGCGGCTCGTTTTCCGGTTTTAATTAAATGACGTGCGAAACGCGCGGCGCAGAGTCGCGTTTCTGGCTTCCCGGATGCCTGTATTCAGGCGGGTCAAAGGTAAACCAGAAATTCGTGCTGTCAACCGACTGTGTATTAACGCGCTATCGTTAGATTTTTCTATGGTTTGTTGGATTCCGGCGGACTTTTGGGTTTGACGGTTTGATCGAAGAATTTGTAGTCGTTTGATAGCATTCTGTAAAGGAATTGCATTCTACGCGCAATTTCTTTGATCGATAGCTTCTGATTCTTGGTTTTTTGGGGGAAATTATTCCTGGACTTTATAACATGACATTCTGTTTGGTCTTAGGTATTCTGAAAATTCGTGGATGTTTGACAACATTCTGCAAAGGAACCTCAAGCTCTGTGATTGATAGTTTCTAATCCTTCCCAGAAACTGTTGAATTTGTTTACATAAATTCGAACAGGATATCATGTCCTATATACTACAGTATGGACGAAATAGATTTTGCTAGAATGTTACAAATTCTGACATCAACATATTCCATGAAAAATTCATTTGGAAATTCTAGCTATCGGAGAGATAGCAGAAAATTTAGTAACTGAACCATACAGTATCATATATGTATTATATATTGTCCGGTATTTCTCTTTAATACCTGAGAATGGAATTCAAGACCTCCATAATAAGAGATCAAGATATCTTTTGCAAGAATACAGTTGCGACAGACTTTATGTAACTCCCTGTATATTATACACGAGACTTCCTGTTGGAACGAACTTACGGTTATAATCGCAAGGTGGTATGGAATTTAAAGAGATATTTTCCTACCTGTAACGCAAGAAAATCTCTCGATAATTTAAACGAAATAATGGACGGTGCAGTATCATAAAAAGAATCACACTGTCACTTTTACATCCTGAAACTACATTACTAAATAATTCACGGTAATCGTTTCTCTACTAGAAAATTATGCTTCATTATTTATTCTCGAATACGAGGATCGATGCCCCGCCAAAAAACATATAAGCCGCACAATAGCAGTTGGTAAACTTTTATTAAAGCAATTCGTTCCATGTGTGCAACAGTAAAAACACGAATAGCGGTGCAACGAGTCTAGCTTAAATTCGTTATCGATGTTTCCAACTGTACGAGCAGACCAAACAATTTTATATTAAATTAACCCTGGCGTGGAAAGTTTAGGAATTATACGAATTACGAAAAAATTCGATTGTCTTTATCAACGGGATGATCCGTGTCAGATATAAAGCAGATCTGCGTTAACTTCTGTAAAACAAAATAATTTACGTGATATAATCTCGCTGAAGCTTGTTACCGTATGAAAAACACCTGTTAATTGAGAGTTCTAACAGATGTATTCGTAGGAATGGACATCCCCGATGAGAACGATACGGATGGCATGGGGTTTAGCCTTAAAAAGAGACGCAATCAGGTCCGGTAAAACGAGAGAAAGGAAGAACAACAATCATTAATTATCGATGACGCTGAACGGGAACGTTACTAAAACGATCATCATTAAAACCTCATTTACTCTGTGCTAATCTCGTTATTCTCGGCGGCCAGTCGTCGGCTCACCTTTTTCCGATATACCGAATCCGAAATTTTAAATGGAGGCTTTTATAACGCGCAATTATAACGCGTATTCTCTCATCTTGACGCCGGTGCGCGAACATGCGAAGGAAAAGCGAAAATACGCCGTTTCATGCGGTCGTACGCGCGCGTAACGAAGGTAATTACATGCACGCGATACGAAAGCGAAAGGGTCATTACACGTCCACTCGACGCGACAGAATACAGGTTACAAACCTGGGTCCCTTTCAATTTTTATGAAACTCACCGTCGTTCTACTTCACGTGCGCGTCCAGGATCGTGCATAGAATCGTCGCTCTTAAAAAAGCTGTTTCATTTATTTACCATTTCATGTATTCGATGAACGTTCAAACGTTGATTCGTTCAAAGAGATTTCAATTCGATAGTTTCAGCTAAAATTACATTGCCAATTACATTCATTGTTTCGTCGTGCTTTTATTTAATTTCACTAGCAAATTGAAAGTCAGTAGCTTGTTAATCATCCTCTAGAATATTCAATTTTTATCGTAGATTAACGCTAGGATTTTACATGGTCACGTAAATATAGAACTTTGTCAAATCTGTGCAACTTCTTTCAAAGCTATCCGTAATACCAAAAATTTTACGAATTATATAATTGTTACACGCTAAACCAATTCAAAGCAACACAACCGATGCTATTAATTCAGAATAATTCAAAATAATTCGGCAGAACCTCTCCAACCTATTTCCTTCTCTTCTCTTCAATAAAACATCCAAATAGAATAAAAAGACAAAAGAAAGCTACCTAACAACCACGGAAGCATAAAACACTCTATACCATGAAACTTCATCGGTAAACGAAATAATAAACAGAGACCGTTCATCTTAAACGAAACAAGACAGAAAAATGAAGAAACGAGAAAGATATTAAGCTTGATTGGAAATACTTCGTTCTCCATGTTCGATTCACGTGTATCCGACCTAGAGATAACAGGCGAACTGTTTCGAAACCTTACGACAGAGAAAGATACCTCCTGTTCGCCACGATTTTAATTAGTTTTCCCATTGTGCAAGAGACACGGGTTCGAAAGAGAGGTTGAAGAGAGGTTTGACACCAAAGGTGGAGAAGAGCCTCTGAATTCCGTTTGCGTCTATTGCAGTTGTCTCGCAATGGGACTCCTCGTCTGTCACGCTTCCAGATCACGTGCCTTCGAAATAACGTAATCCGGGAGACCAATAGCCGTCAATTAATATTCCGTATCGAGATACCGATGAATCGGCACGACATTCTGCCGGACACGTCGAGTTTTCGTGTCGTGGCCACACGCCACGATACGTTGCACAAATGTAGAAACCCATGCAGCGTAAAGAGAAACAGACGCGGTGATCAATCTACGGCGAGACCCGAAATGTTGCAACATACAGTGACTCACGAAAGTATCTGGACTCCTTTTCATATAATATATGTTATATAAAACATTCTGAAATTCCATTAGCAATGTAATGTGACACGAGCGTGAAGTGTACACGTACCCATGTAGTCAACAAAACGGCAATGTTTATATAAACAAAGAACAAAGACATTTGAGACGAACGTGGCCAAAAAAAAGACTCACGCTGTGTTGTTTCAGTTCGAAGATTAATCTGGTCACAAAAACGATGCTTTTAAAAACAAAGACTACAGAAATTCTGTTTATGATAGTGAGAAAGTGTAAGATTAGTAAATTGTTCTAAACTACAAGCTACAAATTAATTCCAAACGAAATAGAAGTTATATTGCCAGAGGCGAGATATTAGAACGCTGTATTCCTCTACAACGGCAATAATAAATTTAATGGTCGATTTATGAATTTATAAAACCTCTTTCCCACGTACGACCAAATTAGTGTAACCTCCATAATTGATAAGGACGCGTATAATCCAGCAGACAGGCGCTCTTAACATTTTTTAATCCTTGAACGCTGTTAATTCCTCCTATAAAAATGAATAAGCAATAACATAAAATGTCACCGGGTTTCGAGACGGACGCCGAAGAATCGAATAGTCGGGATTCGCTGTGAAATACAACGCAATTTATTATAGAATCTACAATTGAAAAAAAGAAACAAAAAAAGGAAGCACAGTGAGAAAAGGGGCGAGAAAAAAATTCATTGGATGGTCGCATTCTCGTTGGATAATAAAAATCCCGCCGCGGCCAGGTGTCTATTTTGTCTTGTTCGCGGTTCGACGGCATAAAATAAACAAAAATCCATCGACGCCAGTTCGCGTAATACAAGCCTATCGTTACAATCGTAATTCAGAGACACGAGACCGACAGAATAGAGAACAACTGCTGCGGACAATTGATATCGCCTATGGAAAACAGAGCAACGTCGATATTCCCAATCGCGCGAGCCGGTAAAATTACTGCGACCGCCGGTTTTATTTATTGTATGGGCCAGGAGACGAAGGGCCGTGTCAAAAAGCGAGGCAATACGCGCTCGGCACATCCGACCAAATAAACCCGTTTCTCATTTTCCCGCCTGCGGAAAACGAAAGTTCCTTAACGAGTGAAAAACTATCGCGACGCCTTTGCCGGAAATATTAACTCGCGTGCGTGAATCGCATACGAAATTAATACTCGCCTCAGTGTGAATATACCGTGCACGAGTGGCATTAAAAAGAAAAAAAGAAAAGAATACCTGAAGCTTGGGAAAACAAAAGGTATTTGCGAGAACAAGGTAATCAAATGATAAAAAATTGAACAGGGAGAACGTTCATTAGCAGAGTCGGACGTGGCTGTACATTGTAAATTTTCGGCACGGAATTTCTAAGTTGAACAAACGACAATCTGCATGTTTGTGACGAATCGATAGAACGATACAAGATTATCGAGGTGTGTAATGAAATTTATTAGAAATTGGTGAAACGATTGGTTTTCTGGTACAAGGGAATCGAATATTGATTGATTTTAAGATTTAGGTTTTATTCGTCAAGATTTCATACTCTAAAACCAAGTGCAAAAGTATCTACGTCACTGTGATACGAAGAACGTGTGCCTAACTTGTATTTCTCTGTTACCATCACAAGTTCGTATACAAAACAAATAAATTTCAAGAAGACTCGACGCTTTTCTATCCTCACAACCTTCCTATAGCCTGACAGTCCTGTATGTCTCAATTTTACCGATCAACAATCCTAAACCTACCTCGGTAAAGCACCGATCGCCATTCTCTAAGATACATAGCAATATCATTCAAGTACGAGTTTAGCGTACTCCAAACGTTTCTCCAAAATTTTCTTCGACGAGAAACGAAGTGCCTGTGATGTGGCCAGCACGAGTGTAAACATAACTTGTCGAGCAGAATCGGGTTCGCGCGAAGAAGAGGGGAAAATACAAAACGAAAGGGTGAAGAGGTCAAGAGTCCGGTTATCCCGAAGGAACGTGTACATCCTTACGCAGATACAGACATAGGCGACGACGCTTTGTAAATTTTCAGGGCGAGCACCTCTTTAGAGAGGGCAAACGGAGAGAGTTACTCGCGGCACACGCGCTTTGCGGATTTTTCAATCACGTTCCGTACTGACAGGATTAATAAAGCGGCGCGCGCTACGCGGAGAGTTTCCAGACTCATTTCATGCAGAATCGAATTGGATTTCCAGGTCGGGGTCGGTGTATATCTGTGTGCAATGCAACAGAGAGACTGGGTCCCTTTGATGTGCCACGCTCGAATACCGTTGAGCTTCTTCTATCTTTGTCTATCTATAACGCGAAAACGATACCACCTAGCCACGTACTATGTTACATCGCCACTAAATAATCGGTTTATAAAAATTCATGCAGGGTATAGAGAAGCGTCGGGTTTATGGCCACACACACATTTCCCTTTGTATCGAATACGACCATCTCTGTGAGGAACAGGATCAGGCATAGCGAAGACGGTCTCCTGGCGTTCGTTTAGAGAAAGAGAATGAAGGATTGGAGGATTTTGTCTGAAATATTAGCACGTATTCGTTGTACGAGTGATATCGCGTGTTACGTATAGCGATTGTAAAAGTATAAAAATTACAAATAGATTGAGGATGAAAGTTTTAATACTGACTGAAAGGTAAATATAATCGGGCACTCTTTAAGCGTTAACCGATCGTGTACGTCGATTAAACCAGCAAAATTTCAATTTTTACTTTTTCCAACAACATGAAAGTTTCATCCACAGTTATCTTCGCAAACATGAATTTTTTCATCGCTTTCATTTCAGCCGATAGGAATATTTTGCAACTTTCCATATAAAAATCTTTTCAAGCAATAAAGAAATCAAATCGAATCATCGAAAATCTGTCCACATTCTCTTCCAGTTGTAGATATATATATATATAACTATTCATACAAAGAAATCGATATGAATGTACGAAGATAAATCAACATTTGAGTCCTAATTTAGATGGCTTTAGTTGAAATTATTTGCATAGAAATAAGTATCTTCAAATCCGCCATAAACGAACGATTCTTTACACAAAGTTAAGAAATGTTTCTAATTAAAAGAAGAATAAACAAGATGAAAATCAATGCAATAACGATAACACAAAGTAACTTCTCCTATTTTTACATGAAGAACTTCTTAATTAGCTGCGCTGTGCAGTAGCTATATTGATCAAAGTCCGCGTAGTCAAGCAAAATATTATCAACTAGAGTTAACTGTATCTTTCTTCAGAATGAACAAAGAATCGCCGCACAGACAGTTCCACCCTCCGTTTCCAAGACCTATTAATCAAAGTTAATAAATCCGTTCGAAACGTACGAACAAAAAAAAAAAAAGAGAGCCGCAAATACCTTGCAACGAAGAAGCATGAAGAACACCAAAATGAAGAAAACATAATTAGCTGTTAAACACGGGAATAATTGGTAACGGAATCGATCGAACAGACTCCATTTTCCAGGGATATTTGATTCAACCAGGCAGCGTACGTACGTCTGCAGCAACACCAAAAGATTGAACCATTCTGTACGATCGAGCAAGACGCGAATAACGGGGAAAAGTAGTCGTACACGCGTAGGGTTGAGGGTCGAAGCCAGAGGAGAGCAGAGCCGGAGGATTGGTATGTTTTTAGTGGTTGCAGCACTCGAACGTGCCAGAGCGAATATATCCTGCACGACTGCATACACACACGCAAGGGAACAAACGCGCTCGCGCACTGAGTGCTTCGATATATCAGCATGCGTGTTCGTACATACACCGACACGGTCTTTATTCTTGCTATCTCGGTGCACGTACAAAAGCGTTGGCCAGCTCTACGAATATTTTCCCCTTAATTTAATTTCACCAGGCCGGAGTGCAGCGTACGCATTACTTCGCGCGTATCCCGGCAAGAGGGAAAAGATTAAGATTAAGAAGAGCGGGAGAGAAGAGGTAGGCGCGTTGCGGTATAATTATGCACGTGGTAGCTTTTTAAAAGACCAATTAAGAAGGTGTCTCACGCGTTGCTATAAGGCAGCGTTGAATTGATTCTTTTCCCCCTCTTTCTTCTTGCGTCACACACTTTCTTCCAATTTTCTGTTTTCCCCTCCGCCCTCGATTTCCATTTGGTCTTTTTATCTGCTTCGCCGCACCAGGATCGTCGTAGCAATTAGAACTCACCAATTACCAGATCGTTCCTATTCTTATTGTCCTTCTCTCACCGACACGCTCGCGCAACACTCTAAAACACTTAAATTTCAGAGGGACTCGTACGGTCTGTCAAATGCGCGACCCTCTAACCATTTCAGTACTTCAATTGCGTTAAACCATTCAAGCGTATTCTATGCAAGTTGTTTCCTAGCTTGTGATTCGCGCGCAGATCGATCTATTTACTTGGTTAACGGGATAGCCTTTTTTTGCGTTTCGTTATTCATGCCGGCTAGTTTTATTGGGTCGACAATTTTTGCATTCTCTGTGCTCTGTAGAATATACGTGTTTATTTAATACCTATTCTACATAAAAAAATCTCGTACGAATTAATCTTAATTTTTTGTTACAGTGTTAAACACCAAGACTAGCGCAGCATCTTCTGATTCAAACTCGACGAAAGTCGTAGTCGACGAAGAAGATGACGAATCGTTGCCAGAGATCACGCTGGAGGAATTCAAAGAAAGGTACAGGAGACTGATACCCTACATGACGTTCTACGTAGCAAACAACTACGTAAACGGACAAAACCCGGTGTCACAAGGCACTCCTGGAAAAGAGATACAAAGTGGCCTGGTAGGAGTGAGAAAGAGCCCGCAATCGTTCGTCAGAGTGAATACCGTGCCACGAAGAACGAACAATTATCGCACGAATGTACAGAATCAAGACAAGAAATTCATTCCATCGATACAATACGATCCGCGAAACGTAGGAGCCGATAGCGACTATTTCACACCCGTGAGACACACTTCGAAGGTCAATTATGACGAGTACCCGATACCATATCAACTGTATCGGGATCAAAAGGTAGCGTATCCCGAGATAAGTACGATATCCAGCCAAGCTATCCGTAAGGAGAACAGATACTATACAAACGTGAGACCATTACGACCTTACACGACAAATGGCAGAGATCACTTGCCTAGAAAACAACCCATTAAACCTATTTACAGTAATGTACGAGATGAGTACATGCTTGATTATAATGTCAGACCAAGTATTGCTGTTAATTATCCTGCGAAGGATTTCCAAGATCACCGACAAATTCCACTACCTAACGTGTATCCCAACGTGTTGGAACTTCTACCAGCGAGTAAACAATCTCCTATGCTCGCCCTATCACGAAATCCTAACGTAAACCTGCAACAAATAATGGAAAGTTTTCAACTAAGTGAACGTTTACCAGAAACATTGAACAAGGATAACATAGACAATAGTCTAAAGACACTTGTAGAGATATTGAATATCCTTCACAGCACGAAAAAGGAAGAATTCCCACAGATCCAAGCGTCTCCTTTAACACCAGTGGTGGCACCTCTACCACCCAGGATACCGGAGAAACCAACGAGTTTCAGGGTAAGACCGCAAACGAGGCCAAAGGTAATAACAGAGACGCGATTTCAAGCTACACCAAATCCGCTATATTTGACCGATGATCCTGAACGTTACAAAATAACATCGTACGAGGATGAAACGAAGCTTAAACCGCCACCTCAGTCGAATTACAACACGAACAGCTTGACCAACAACAACGTGGTGGAATATTATGTTCCTATTGTGCAAGAAATTCCAACGAAACAGAAAGAATCGTTCCTACCGACGGTCAGACCGCAAACCAACGAAGATTCGACTGATCATTCCTACGCTATCACGGAGGATTTGAGTGACGATGTATTGCAACAGGAACGGTATCCCTTGCCACCTGTTACCACGGAAGTTGTCCCAAAGACGTCGCTGAAATATGGTGCTACCAGAGGAAAGGCTAATGTCGACTATCCGGCCTATTCTAGTATACCTCGTACGAATTTCAATTGTAAGGAGCAGCGTTACAAAGGATTCTTTGGCGATCCGGAGACTGGATGCCAGGTAATGTCTTTATTTTTTGTACTTTCTAATATTAAATTTCTAATAATAAAATTGATTGACGACTTATATTACAAACTAGGCAAGAATGAGTGGAACAATTAAACATAGAATGATATATTATAAAGATATAAATCGAAACTATGAAACAAGATCTGTTGTAGTTATATATAAAAATTTGAAAGATCTATGAAAAAATAAATTCTCATGACTAATGCCTGGATGATGTCATAAAGATTATCAAGTAATAAGTAATGTTAATAATTTCGTTAATAAATCTATTAATTGTAGTAATTAAAGAATTATTGGAACTCTCGCTTCTATTGTCGTATACAAATATTGAAAAACGATGATTGAAAAAATTTGTCTTTGCGTAATACTTGTACTACCTATTCTTGTTCACCTTGTATACAGAAATTTCCAAGTTGCTTTGCGATTTCTAACAATGATAATAATGTTATTCTCGCAGGTATGGCATTACTGCGATCTTAATGGTGGTAAATCATCGTTTTTATGCCCGAACGGTACTATATTCAGTCAAGTGGCGTTGACGTGCGACTGGTGGTTCAACGTGAAATGCGAAACGACAACTCAATTATACGTGTTAAACGAACGACTCTACAAGTACATTCTGCCGATAATGCCAAAGTTCCCGGAGGACTTCACCGGTCCGGAAGTAGATCGGTATTTAGAGCTCAAATTTAAAGAGATGGAGGCAAAACTGAAGGAGAAAAAGCTGAAGAAACAGCAGGAGGGGAAAGAGAAAGAGAAAGAGAAGCAAAAAGAAAAGCTCAAGGATAAACAACAAACACAACAGAAAGAAAATGAATAATCGATACGTCTAGATCATAGTTAAATTATTGTAATTTTGCTGATTCAACTGCAGTACGTATTGAACGTATATACCTTGTTGCCATTATTTGTTATAAATAGCAGTGAACGATTGTAGGTTGTGTCTCTTACACATCATTGGATGTGGAGAAATTTTGTGAAACTCAAAAATGTGCAATATTTTTGTTATAGGTTTGTGTGTGATTTATTCTTATATATATATAGTTTATTTTATAAGAAAATTTTGGTATAAGATCTCTAGATTGAAAAAATCAAATTACTACATTATTACTGTAATGAAATATTTAACTAATATGCAGAATTTAATTATTCAAGCACTTAAAGCAACTGGAAATGCAGGAACTGGACACATATGGAACAACCGATAATGTCAATAAGTATTTCTCTTCCCTCTAGTCATATTTGTATTATATAATTATTTATAACAGCATATATTCTTTATTACTTTATAAAAAAACGTTTGCATTTATACATGCATTTCACAGACAAATAACGGTCTTCTATATGTTAGGTATATATCATATATGCAACATATTATACTCAATTATAAACAAGTATGACGATAAATTAATTTGAAAATTTCTGCTACTTCAGAGAACAGTTACAACTGTTACAACAGTTGTACAATTAATTATATTGCAACAAATTGATTCTACGATAATGATTAATATTTGTATTTAATACTTTGTTGCAAGTACATAATAAAATTATTTATTTACCATTTAACATGAATATTTTTCTTTACTATGCATGCACTATAATTCCTAATAATCTCCTCTAAGATCTAATAACTTTTCTATAAGAAAAATAAAAAATTAATTTAAACTTACCTTTTGCACCTGCTGAACTCTCTTGAGATTCTCGCTCACACGGTTAAACACGTTGTAGAATTCAGTCATCAGTTTACTGTTCTAATAATCACACGAATAAAACTATATTATTTCTTTTCAGCGTTACACTAATAAATTGTTTACATCGGCTATAATACAAACCTGTTGGCTTAAAGGCAAATAATTATGTTTTTTATGTAATTGTATCATACAATGTGAACATCCAGCTATATCACAATTTTCACAGTAGTATCCTATCCGTTCAAGACACTGTTCTGAGCAAGTATTTTTTAAAATAAAGGAATTTTCATTATTTTCCTCCGTTAGCATGATCTTTGAATGATTTTGTAGCGCTTTCCCATGAATCTAATACAACATAAACACAAAACTAACTATGACATTCATACTCTTATAATTTATAGAAAATGCAATCAATGATACATCCCCAAAAACAAACAAATAATAATGTAATAAAAAGCAGTCGCAATAAGCAATATACCTTGGAATAACAAATATGACAAAAGAGAACGTTACATTGTTGGCACTTTAGTGTTGCTTGAATTCCACATTCAGAACATAAACCTGAAAATAAAGGATATTTTACCGTAACTTAAAGAATCGTTTAAAAAATATAATTTCTCCTTCTTTAATATGATACAGACCTTGTATGCTCTGTTGCTTTGATTTAAAAGTAGAAGGTTTAGAAAAAGAAATATCTTGCTCATCTGTATTAATTGGTCGATTATGTGACATGACCATTAGTCCCAAAGCATATATGTTTAGAGGTAACTCAAGTATATTATTACTGTCACACTCTGAGATTGTATTGCATATAGGGCAAGGTTGATTAATAAATGATTTAGCACATTTATCACATATTATATGTCCACAGTCTAATAACAAAGGTACTATACCACGCATAGGAACAAATGCTGAAACAAACAAGATAAAGCTTTCTTAGTATTTTTTCTGATTATACTTTACAAATGGACATGGGTAACACAAATCTAAACAATGCTATCAACCTTAATTTATATATTATTCTAACCTCTAGGATATCATTTATATTAGAATTACAAAAGAAAGTAGCAGGCATACTAACAATGCTTCTTGTGTAAATTTCCTATTTTTTCTCATTATAAAATGTCATAAACGAAAATATATGTATGGAACTGGATCAAAAGATCTTTACAGTACGATTGATGAAATTACATTACAAAAGGTTAAAAATAAGTATTTCGCTTAGATTTAATATGTACAACATGTATATAATCGAAAGAAAAAAACACCGGCAAGCATATGACTCGGGAACGTGAATGATTACCTTCAAAAAAAAATTGGTGTTTACATTGTGTACAAAACACATTTCGAAGTTTTGTAGGTGGAAAATTGTAATTTTGAATATACTTGAAATTTTTTCTGAACTTCATCATTTTATTCATAATGAATAACTCGTACGATCACCAATTTCAAACACTCACTAATCGAATCAACGAGCCTGTTTAGTTACACGCCACGATACGACACGCGGAACTCAAAGCGGCACACATTTGAATTCTGTCCCAGTGGCGGCACAAGATTTTGAGTACCCGCGCAATACACCCTTTAAATAATAGAGTAAAATATCTTTTACAAAACTAATAAAGCAAACTCAAATTAATTCCGACAGACGAAACGTAGTAAAAATGTGTACTTTGATTGAATATTATATCGGATTTAGCACAATTACAAATTTATGTACTACGTACGTTATGTACTACGATTCTACATCGGTGTTAGATATGACATCTATAAACAACAAAAGTATTTCGAAACATATTTTGATAAATAGTACCTTAATTTATAATATTTTGATTTTGTATTAAAATAAAGAACGCTAGAACTTAAAATCATTTTTTTATATTATATTATTGTTTGGTAAAATGTTAAATATAATAGAATAAGTTATAAAAGCTTTATTATATATAGCAAACCACATGTGATAACATCAGCCATATTTGAATTTACTTACGTTCGTGGAATTTTATGTACACACAATATTGCTTACATTTTTTTTCTTTCATATTATCGTACTATATGTCATACAATAAAATATATTATTTACAAAGTTACTCGCAATGATACACACATATATATAACAATATAACATATATTACTATATTTATTAAAAGTGTTATATCGTTCATAAGGATACTTTGCTTTTCTTACTTCATAATTTACAATTCTTCAGAAGAGACATAAAATACAAAGATAATAAAATTACCTAGTACTTAGAAACTTAGGATAAGGAATTTCATAATTCCTCAAAATCAATTTAAGCTCACTACCCATTGAAAATGAAGAATCGGTGTAATTTGGCACGAACTTCAATAGATCATGTGATCGGTAACATCTGAGTAGAAAACCGGTGCAATTGTAGTCACGTGATTACGAACGCCTCGCGATTCTCAAGGCAGATGCCGCTGCAATCTTAAGAAGTGCACAATTTGGCAAAAACATAAAAAGTCAGGTGGATAAACCGCGGAGTTGTGTTGGACCCATTGGATTCTAGGCGCGGTCGCGTCCAAAGATCCGTTATGATCCCATCTAGCGCGAACGCTTCAGCGAGCAACAGAATCGTAAACCTTGAACGCTATACTTCAGATACGTATTATTCTTGTATGATTTGAAATATAAATCTCAATTTAAATGCTCCGTGATCAGTAGACACAAACCTACAGTGAAGTATCTAGTATTCATGTATATCATAAGGTGAAACGATATCTTCGTCTGCCTTTTACAAATAGAAAGAGCATAATGTCATAAAAATGCCTGATGTAAGTAAGAATGTTTCTAAATTCGTATCTTAGAAATACTATCTGTTTTGTTGCTTTTCAGTCGTAGGTTTGCTATGCTTGTATATTTACGATAAAGGTCAGATAAATCAGTTTTGTTTAGAAAAAAATGTACAAGTTCATCATTAGAAGAGTATAAATAGAAAGTTAAGCTACGACCTGGTATCCTTCGATGTTTGCATGGTAAATATGCGATATTCTGTAGAATTTCCTCCTCGTTGATTTCCAGTTTGATCGTCCTAAATTATTCCTTCAAAATTTTCAACGTAGAATTGAAAATAAACATTATATGAGAAGAACATTATATGCATTAAGGAGCATACGAATATGTTAATTATAGAAAATTATATATTTATATAAAAATTCATATCGTATTTACAAACGCAGTGACAAGAAATGTAAGTACAGATTCAATTTTGTACAGTCATAGTATGTGATAGTGCTCAGTCATAGCAATATGTGATTCTAGGTCCAAGTTCCTCTACAAAATGCAATTCAGAAATAATTGTACCGACCAATACGACTCTAAGTAAAATTACTAGAGATCCAGCCAGCGATTATTCGAGTTTTTATCTTTACGTAATCGGCGCGATCGCGCGCGGCCTGAACCCGCCGCAAGCCATAGGATAGGTGAGGCAAGAAGAAAGAGGAAGCGAGATATCGGATTTAGGCCGGCGCGGCGCTCGAAACAACAGTATGTATGTAGAGGCGGAGCGGTCTCTGGACTAGGCAAGCCGAGCGAAAGAGCTGTGGCAAGGTCTAGGCTGGCTGGCATTCAAGGTCGCGTGCACAGCGCAAAAGCCCCTGGATCTATCCCCGCTCCAGATTTCTAGCGCCCTTTGCCTCTCACCTTCTTTGTCGCTCTATCGTACGTGTATACACATTTCACCTTTCTCTCTCTCTTTTCCTCTCTCGCTCACTCCTTCGCAGCTACTCCCTTCTCCTCGACCAGTCGAGCCTTCTCTCTCTCCCTGCTATTTTCCTCTTGCTGTCCTTCTCGCTCTTTCTCTTTGCCCCTCTACGAGTCGCCTGACGTTTCCCTCTCATACAGTCTTGCCCTTTCCGCGTGCAACATCGATTTACCCATAAAAATTCCCCGTGCTCAACTCTATCACTCGTCTATTACTTCCTGGCTGATGTTCAACGTTTCCCATTCCCAGATTCACCGTTGTAATACGCGACAGATTGATCCGCGGGATGATTTAGCAGCGGTTGCGTGGCCTGGCGTTACTTGAAATCATTTATTTACATTGCCTTCCCGTACATCCGCGTATACATATACGTAGGTCAAATGCGTGTACCATTGCCACGCTTAACTTGTTAGTTAGATAAAGAAGAAGAACGTAAGTAGCCGCGTAGCGAAGATACGGAACCTCAGGCTTGCACGAACGAATTATTCGAGCCTGTCTCTGCCTCGCACACTTGCACGAATGAAGTAGTAGCGTTGAGTAAAAGAGAGTTTTCTGGAAGCTGTTTACTCGCGTTAGAACGAATAGTTCGCTCGAGAAGCCTACCGTAATTGTGTACGGGTCAAGTTCAATGCGTCATTATGAATGTTAAAGAACTGGCTACGTGAGCATTAGTCGTTAGATTTATATCAGTAGCGTAAAAACAACTAAATTGTTTATGAAACGCTGTTAGGATGTCGAAATTGCTTATTGCGTGTAAAGTTCAAACATAAGAGTAAGAAATCTCATTACAAATAAACTATATAGTGTTCAGCATAATAGACAATGTCCCATTCATCCATTCTCGTTTATTTTATCTGAAAGGCAAAAAGGAATGCGGAGTAGGACGCTAGATGTTTCTTTTGAGCGTGACACAGCTTCTGGGAATTACTTGTAGTCAACAAAGCAGCGATATAGTGTGCTTCACAAGAGGGATTTTCGTAGGTAAGAAACATTAGAAACAGGATGAAATTTACTCTAGCACTTTGCGTGCGTTTACACTCCAATTCAGTATGGTATATTTAACCATGAAAATTCTTACGAAATACGATCCCGGACGTAAACGTTGTCGTTATTTATTTCGAATCTATTCCATCAAATTTCAGTACTGCTCCGAATGTATTTTGTCTTGACACTCTATAGTCACAGTATCTCAACTCAATCCTACATTCAATTCCGTTGACCTAGATTAAACGCTAGTCGAAGTGGCAGATATTCATAGGCCATTCCCCGTTTCCCTCCAGCTATATCGCTGTTGAAAGAAACAGATACTTCGACGTACGTTTTACAATTGCGAAACGTGTCCTGTAACGCTCATCAGCGTGGCATAAATGCAAGGTGGAGCGGGATTTTCGAATAGGCTAATATGGATGCTGTGCGAGCGGAGAATTCCTTGTCGCAGGACTCGTGGCCGCTCCTACAGGGAGAAACAGAGACGGAGGAAGAGAGAGAAATTAAGAGAAGCGGAACAAGGGAGTGTGAAATAGTGGCCGGACTACGAAGAAGAGATCAATGAATAATTTTGAAGTAGTGAACGGACGAAAAGCCATCGATTGAAATTTTCATCGTGCTTTTGCACGCGCATGTTCGTTCAATTATTTATTCACGGAATAACGAACGAACAAGCAGATAAGTCGGGTTGGCCAGCAAACGAACGAAGAAGCGAACGGCGTGTGGTTCGACGACGAAAGAAACTAAAATGGCAAGAAGGAAAGAGCGACGACACGTTGAACGGTTTTCGGACGTTATGGAAAATTTCAGGCGAGGTTACGTCGTCGAAAGGTTTCGAGCTAATCCTGTCGAGTACCTCTGACGCGACGCGACGCGACGTTCGAACTCGGCGGAGAGATAACTTGGGATATAGCTAATTTCATATTTGGCGTTCACACGTCGAATTTAAACGAGCACACGTGGCCGCGTCGCGTCACGTTATTATTAGGTGTCTGTAGCTCGTATAAAGCGTAGCCAGTGGTTTCTAGTGAATTTCAGTCTGACATCCAGCCGTTTTGTGTTTTAATATCGCGGCGTTCACGTTCGCGTCACCGTGCCGCCCACGCTTTAAATTCATTTCACGAAGTGCAGCAGCGTCGGGTTTGAAAAAGGGCGACGCACATGTCGTTCTCGACGTTTCCAATGGCAGGTCGCGTTACACAAGCGCGTGGAATTACAATATCGGATTTCATTTTCCGTCATAGGACCGGAGATTTCTCGGAGAAAGAGCCGGCGGAATGCTTCCGAGTGAAATTCGCCGCGCGATGAACGGTTTTGCACGATCACCGCTCCTCTTGTCCTCCTTTGCAACAAGTATATTCTATACTAAGCCGGAGCACCCAGCTAGGATGATAGGCGTTTCCTTTAAGCAAAATATAGTTGGCTGAAGATGGTTTCAGGAACCGAAGTGGGCGATGTATCGTTTCGACGCGAGAATACGACGTGTTTATCAAACCGTCTGGTCTCTTGGAACAGGAATTGGCTTCCAAATAATGATAAACTGTTCGCTTTTATTATTCTGGCTACGTATTTCTATAATAAGATTTCTCCATCCCGTTGAACTGGCGAAGAACGTGGTATAACATTACACGATATACTTCGGACATTCTAACAGCCTATTCTTCGTTTTAACACCAGATCGATTCATTACACATACTGTTCATAAGAAACAGAATTGTACTAGCGATGATATTCGTCTAATTCAAGACGACTCGACGCTCGGTTATCCTCGTTTTTCTGACTGTAAAAGGGAATTTTTATCAAGCCGCCCCGTTATTCGGCTCTCCGTTCGAACACCGATACTGGACGCGCGAACGCGTGAACTTCGTATTAGAAATCCGCGTGTTCACGAAACAAGAAACGATAATAAAAGCAGACGAGTTCAGGCTGGAATCAACTGGTTGAATTCCGCAGGAATTTTCGAGGCTTCTCTAACGGGCAATAACGAGGATTCGGCCTCGTTTATCACCACTTGTAGCTCTACTCTGACCGGCCGAACCGTTTTCTCTCGCTCGTGTTCGCAAAAGGAGGAAGGCGCGACGACTATCTCGTTCCTGCGACGACCGCTTAGTCGGGTTGCGACGCTACGTAACCCTCTTTCAGCCCTTTATTTTCAGACCGTTTTCACACGTATCGCTACTACCACCATCGTCGCCACCGTCAATATCTCTTTCTCCCTTTCACCATTTTTTTCTTGCTCTATTTTCTCCGCTCTGTTCACTTTCCAGCGAATCGAGAACTCGACGACAAGCACGCACGCGCGCACATTCATGCTCGTGTAAAAGCTATCCCATTCTCTTGCAACTATACGTGGAACTCCTGTTTTTCGATGCACGAAGCAGACGTTTGTCTGGCACGCGACTACTCGGCTTCTTCCACGTCCTCATTCTACTTTTGCTACACCGACGCACAGCTGATTCTTCTTTCTCGGTTCTGGTCGGATAGTATCTACTCCCTCGAGGGTAAAAGCCGATTGCGTTGCGGAAAGTCAATGAGACAGCTGTGGCTGTGACCAACTCCCTGAATGGCTGATTATATCAAACTCTGCCGATGAATCGATTAGAAGCCGGATTTATCTTCCCTTTTATCACAATATACAATTTTATACAATTACTCGATCGTGATCCTGGTCTCTTTATTGAATCCAGTTTTCCTTAGTTTATACGATAAAGACGCGCCTAACGGTGATGAGCGTTACTTTACCTCGGCAGGCTTTTCATCAGTCCTCGACACCGTAAGATACATCCCGCGATAAGAAGAAAGTTTACGGAGATAGCTGACGTATTAATTAGCCAGCGCGTATTAATCTTCGTCGAGTAATCGAAACAAATAACGAACGTCGTGCCCGTCATCGTGGTACACTGGCGCGGAACTTTTAATATTTCATGGTGTCATTTCCTTCTTTTTACTCTTTTCTTTTTTCTTTTTTCTTTTTTATTGAAAACTCCTGCACAAGATGGACAATAACGCTGGGGCATCGATAGATTAACGACAAGATCGAATCCATCGTAACGTGGGCGGGGAGTAACGCTGGGGAAAAGGAAATTAACAACTTCTCTTTTTCTTCGATCGTCAATTTTATTGCGACTTCTCGCCTCCACTCGGCAGGCAGATTCATCCTGACTAGTTGATTGCACGGAATTTACTCGAAAGACCCAAGATATGCCCGATACACACAACGAAGAAAATGACGAAATGAGAGTGGTCGATAGTTGCACGACGCTCTTTCCAGTATTCCGTTTTCCTCATCCCCTTCAGCTCTTCTCCTTACTCCTTCGCAGAACTCACCCCAGTTTCCATGCGAACGACGGCCCCGTGCTTCGCTTTCTTCACAGTTTAACGTAACATCTATACAAGTTCGTTGCGATACGTGTTCCAACCGTACAGCTACATTGTCGAAAGCAACAATGACGACGACTTGTTTTTCTTCCTCCGCGTCTCTGCTCTCTTTCAGTCACTTTTTTTCCGCCGCTGTTTCTCCACGTTTCTAATACGACCAAATGGGCTACGTCCTTCGCACAGACGAGCGCGTTAAACAACGAAATCTCCCAATTATGGTAAACTGGTAAACTGGTAAATTAGACGACAGATGGGTTTAATGACTTGACGTTGAAAGAAGTTTCGTTTGCTAGAGATCTAAGCCTTCTCGCACGATGAATTAATGTTATCAGTGAAGTTTAAGTCTTCACAAATTTACTGTCATTTAAACCATCTTCTTCTAATAAAGATGAAGTCTGCCATATTATTTTGGCAGATAATTTCTTTCATCTTCAGGTAACTTGCGTAATTTCATGATGTACGTTGGGAATGATCGTAGAATTCGATTCTGTAAAGTTTAAAGCAGATATTCCCCCCTTACGTCGGAGTAAACATTCAACATTCTTTAATGTGATTTGAGAGTCATTTCGTGAAATATCCATATGTTAATTTTGCAACGTTTCGATACAGGTTTTACACACAAATTCCTAACTTTTCTTTTATAATTCATCACAACTTCGGTTTTGAAATGACGACGACATTGTATCTGAATATTCTGTATATCGTTACATCCTGTTTTAAATAATTCATTATCTTCGCATTCTGCCATTTTTCAACATCTACAGATATTTCGCAATTGACGATCCCTCGAAAGCACATTCAGTAATTCGATCTTTATCATACTCGGTAGATACTCGTATTGATACTTTCGCAGTCATGATTCTTAATGTTTACGATGGCAGAAGACATGCTATTAATAAAATCTTGTTATTAGCCGAAGAAAATACGAAGAGAAACGTTTCCTGAGAAAATATTTCCGATATATTCCGCGGAAACTTGTTGTAGAAAGCAACTTCCACTAAATGTTGCTTCAAATATTGCATAAAACTTTAATTTATTATAACGAGTGTAAAGACAAGAAGAAAATAAAATCTCAATTTCTCGCTTCAGCGACGTACAAGCAGAAGCTTACAGCAGCTAAATTGGAATTTCGAACCATTTCAATCCACTCGAAACGATTCAAACTATCTAACTGCTTTAATATTTCCTTTATTCCATCCTAGAAACAAAATATCTGTGGGACAAATTGTAAAATCCCTTTGACCCTTTGCAGGAGGATATCTGTTCTCAGTCATCAAAGCAAAGAGCCACTCTAACTCAGCCAATCAACGCTCTGACGAAAGAATGTCGTGCATAGATAAATATTTAAATATATCGTATATTAAATTTAGAACAAACGCTATTCCTGGTTCGAAGAGAAAACTGAAATTGGTATAACAAGATGTCATCGGACGCTAACTGGAATGTTCAACTCCATTCATCCCACGCACTGAATATAACGTAATATCACGATCATTTATTCTCATTTTTATCAAGCTTTCTCAACGATGAAACGTTGAACAGTTGTAAGACTTGAAAGCTTGCACGAGCTACATGAACGTTTCCTCTCATTATATTATTACTGTTCGTTCGATACAAAATAATTCCAATCAGTATAGCAGCCATGTCTGAGCGCGATACTATGGTAAAAAATTAAACAATCCAAAATCAAAGATGACAAATTCTCAACAGAGATTGTTTTCAGTCGTTGTATTCCTCGAGTGCCGCGAGCGCGATGTTTGTACGTCTGAGTACAAGTTTGGCAATCAGCGAATATTTACAGATGTATTCCAAATTTATTAACGCACGCTTTTCGTGTCGAACGCAGTGAAAACATTTGGCATTTCGATAGTCTTTCGCGGTTCGGCTGCGTCGATAGCATCGTGTTGCGTTCGCGAAGGTGCGAAGCACAGTGGCCAGAACGTTGTCCTCGCGAATTCATTTCCTTCGTTCCGAGGAAGGTCTTGAGATGTTCGATTCGATACGACGTTCCATTGAAAAAACGTGATTGGAATAAAATAGCGAATCGTCCGAATCTTCAGACAGAACAGGAGCAACAATAGCCGGCGTCTTTTTCTTTAGTTTTGTTCTTTTCTTTTCTACAGTCGCGTCTTTGCCCTGATTGAATTTACAATTTTTGAGATGGAAAATTGCACACGAGCGATCGCGTGCATCACGGACCGGGGCGTCGATTCATCGCAGCCACGCAATTTGGCATAGCACGTGCTGTTAGCAAACCGATGCGACGGCTACAAATTGATGCCCTCTGGGCCCAATGTCGGTAAATTAATAGAACCAGCGTTAAGTTCAATCGATGATGCGCAATAAATTGATGAAATCGTTATTGCACAGTCCGGTATTATTTAATCAGCGATGCACACTTCATTCAAGCACAATTTTCTGAATAACCGTGTATAACTAGATGCTCGAATAACACTCCGGAGCCTGGTCCGGCCATTGTTCATCGACGTCGATGATACACTGTAGGACGCTTCATGCTACCGCGCTTCGTTAATGACACCGACCCCCTCGGTGTATCGCGACGTCCCCAGAGGGACACTTGGGTCACAATCGTCCCTGCAGCGTCTTCGTTCGTTGGCTATTTTTTCTCCCCTTGCGATACGTCGAGCTTTTACCTTCTTCTAGTCGAGGTTGTCCACTTTGTCGTCGTTCGAGTGCCAAATATGCAAAGCTGCCAGCAAACTATACCGCGGGATCGTGCGACTCGAAATTGCCCCAAAAAAGGGAAGAAGAATATTTCCCTTTCCTTTAGAACTGCGTGGGAAAGATATGGCTACGTGACAATGATCAGAGAATTCCCTTTCGCGAGTTTCCTTTTCCATTTTTCTTCTTCGACACGAAACTTTCATGCGATCGTTCCGTGGCCTTTGTTCTTACGTCCGCATCTTGGACCTAGTTCCACGTTACACGTACTCGCTGGCTTGGTAAACTCGTAAGCGTGCGCGTGACAGGTAATAGGTAACAGTTATTCGCAACGGCTCGGTGAAAATCCCGGGAAGTTTATTAAAGGCCGGGCCTCTTGACGCGCACGGCAAACGAAAAGTTTCATTTGAGTCGGCGTACCAGCTAAGTCTACGGTATTCTGCTTCTTTTAATTCGTCCTCTTCCACTCGTCTTTTGTCCACGATTTTTATCTCTCGAACGGGGGGCATCGTTGTAATACAGTTAGTTAACGACCTTCTCCTCTCCTATATACTTCAAGTAAGGAAAATCCAACGTCGACTGGTTTTACTGAAACATTTGGAAGAAGGCACAATCCCACCGAGAAACCGGAGTAAATACTTTATTTCAATCTTTAGAGGCCCCGTGTTTCTTATCTAAAAGGGTAGTCACAATGCGATCTTTTCAATCGGATGAAGTACAGAGTACCCCTTCACAGACGTGCATTTAGGATCTGCGAATGTTTTGCGGAGGAGATGTAAACCGGCCGTTATATTCGTTAATCCACTCTTGACGCAGTTAACGATCAGAGCGAGAGAGGGAGAGAATCCTTGGAAACAGTACAATGCGATCCAAGGCACGCCGTGAGACGCGCTCGGCCTTGATAGCTTTCGATGTAATCTGAAATTAATGCACGTTACGAGTTACGTGGTTGAAGCAGCGCATAAGCGTCACGAAGACTAAAAGAAATTTAAGATGCCACGGAACCCGGCCTGAATACAAATTAAACGCAAAAATTGTACACGTGGCTACGGTCCCTCAAAAATGGATAATACGCAAATTCCTTTCTCCGGTCACGCAAATCTAGCTAAGCTACGTTCTAAACTCTCGTCGAACGTTGTACTTTCCTTCGGATTTGGAAATTAGAGCGAGTTCGAAAGGATCATTCCGGTTGATGGAACCGTTGTCCAGCGTGTGATCTCGAACTTGCACCGACACGACGTGACCTTACGACTTCCAATGGTCTTGTCGTTTCGAGGACACGCAAAACTCACATTCGCATCAGCTGTTAACACGCAAGACTCACTTGTAACGATAAGCATATGGTAATTCGCTGATCGTAAGCGATTTAAGATCATAGCGTTTGTTCTACGAAAGTTTCGACGAAAGATGGCGCGTTTAACAGCAGATCGTTTGTTAACGAGCTTTCAACATCTTCCTGACCCTGTGTCAATATTAGAGCAACGATGCGGCTCGTGAGCTGTCAGCTATTAGAAGTTAGTTACCATTTGCGTGCCGCCGCCGCTCGCTGTGGAAGACCCTCATCTAGGACGCACCGTGTCCTTACGAGACTTACGACGTACACTCGCACTTGAACCGTTTGTCGACCAGAACACGCGGAGTGACTACGATTCAATCGGAACGTTACAACTAGGATTAGCGACACATTTTTAGAAACGCATGTAAGTTGTCCCTTATGCATAGGGTTATCGTGCTCGAGCACACGGAACGCATAGGATTGCACCGATAGGATTACCGAGTTGCAGAACATCGGTTACGTTACGGCTGATAATACCTACGAATCGTGTAACGCGCAAAGGGATCTCAAAGGCTTCGCTAGAAATGCATGGAGCCGACCGTTGTAACATCCAGGTTTTCTCCCGTGGTGATCGTGGTGATCATGGTACCGATGGATAGGGTAGACGTGGATCGAGCGATAATATCGGCTGCGCTTCGTTCGGCCACGAGCGTGCGAGGAACTCGAGGGCGAAAACCGCAGTCGAACCTCGGCGACGTTCTCAGTGGTCAACTTCGAACACAGATAGGACAGTGGCTCGGAGAGTAGCGAGAGCTTGTGGACGAAGATGAACGGGATACGCGCAGGCGGAATGGGGGTAAATAGACGAGCGGAGGAATAGAAAGAGAGGGTGAGAGAGGGTTAAACAGAAAGCGAGAGGAAAAGAGAAAGGGGAATAGGGTGAGAGGGTGAGAGGGTCGAAGGCGAGAAAGATAGAAGAGGGAGGCAGGCGCGTGAAGCGAGATGGAAGAGAAACAGATAGATTAATAGAGAGAGGGAGAACCGTGGCAGGTGCAGGAGAGGATTCGCGTACGGGCGGGTTAGTTGTGCGTACCAATCGCGGGTGCAGGGTACGTCCGCAGGCACGCAGGAGGAGGCGAAAACCGGGCACAGCCCCAGGAGCGGAGGGTCCCGGCGAACGGGGCAAAACCGCCCACGCTGCTTCCTGGGGACCGGCGCGCGTCTGCTCGCGCTGCGACGAGTGCAACGCATTGAGTACCGCGCGCGAAAACGGGCTTCAACGCGACTCGGTTGGGTGGTGGCCCGCTGTTCACTCGTCGGAGAGAAAACGCGAGACAAGGAGGTACGCGAGACAAGGAGGTACGCGAGGAGCGACAGGGATGAGAAGAAAAAGAGAGGGATGCGTGAAGGAGGAAGGGTGCAGAACGGAAGAGGAAGAGGAGGACAGAGGAGAAGGAAGAAGGGTGGCAGGGGTTGACTCGGGGTAGGAGGTTAGCGGGGACGAGTGAGCTCTGGCGGAGGTTGGGCGACGGGGGTGGCGGCCGATTCTCGGTTGGTGGCGAAGGCTGAAGGGGAGAGAGAGGTGGCGGCGGTAGTGGCGGCGGCGGCGGCGGCGGCGGCGAACATAAAATCCCTCGCACATGCCTGGTGCATTCATTAGGGGGGATGTGTCCGTGCAGCGTACACGTCGACCTGCATCCACGCCACCCTCTCTCTCTCTCGGCGCCACCCCTGGCCTCAGTCGCGCTTCGCGGCCAACTTGGTACACACGCTACTTTGTTGTTTCTCCCTCTCGGAGTTTCGTCCGCATTTGTACGTCTTCGACGTCGCGTCGCGAGATAATCGTGCTACGCGAGAATATTTTGTTTCGATCTTGCCGTCGATCGTCGATTCAACGAGAAAAAGTAATCACCGACGGTCGTTATTAACACCACTCTCTCTGATTACGCCGTCTGTGTTTCTCGTTTTTACATATCGAAACTTCCTTTCCTGCCTTGCTTCTTCGTTCGTTCGATTTGACGCGTTTGCGATCATGAATGACGAACGTTTCATGAGTTGAAGATACCGTACAATATCTACTCGGTGTCGAACGATTATTACGAGTGCGTTCTTTCCGTTGGTAACTATCGTGTGCGCGAATGTACTGTCCATGAAGAAGGCAGAGATCGCAGTTCCATCGTGAAACGCAAAAGAAGCTGCCTGCCGATCGTTCCTCCCGTGAATGTGAAGAGGATCGTCTTCGTTCATCACCAGCAAGGATTGTCCCCGTAAGATCGTCGCGGAAGATCTTCACGTAGGAGGATCAAAAGGGATCCTTCCTCTGAATCTGCATGGTGCGGCTACACGCCAGGTCGACAGGATTTCATGTTCACGAATTTCAGTAAACCAGGTAACGATGCGCCTAATCCGCCTTCACGGTATCGGCGCGTCGATTTTCAGATTTTCCTTCGCGCGACACCCTCGCGTCGTTAGCTCTATCGAGAGAGTACGTTCAATTTGCGCGCTCGGCTTTCCTCTGGCTGCACGCGGTGGTTCGCTTAGAGGGGAGGCCAGCTGCGGATTCGCGCCTATTCCGTGGCCCGCAAACAACCTACCAGAACCGGACCCATCGATCGCGAGATCTAGAGGCATGCGTCGCGTGTTCCTCTCTCTCTCACTTTGTCAATCTCCCTTCGAAAGACTAAGACGCAACCCACGTCGAGGCAAAAACGTTCAACTACCGCCGATCAAATACGACGTTCATATTTCTTGTCGCACGACCGTTTAAACGCATTTGTTTGGCCACTTTTTATCGACGTGCGAGCCTCGCTCGTTCGTTGATCCGCTGTTTTGACAGTTCGTTTTCTATTTTTACGCGATTCGATAATCGGATAGGAAAATAAGGGAAATGGTTGCACCGTTCAACGTAGAAAATATGCGGCATGTATCGAAATCGAAGGATCAGAATCCCTTGTTAAATTCCGTAACTGGTCGGAAAACTGTATAGTTTAGCGGATTTCGATAATATGCTCAGTAAACTAGACTGTATTTATTGGTTTACCGTCCGATTGAAACATAAACTCGCTCAGCGCGGACAAAAATACGCGGTAACGCGATTGTCGATTCTCGAAAATATATTCGCCAATGAACGCGTGCGTGGCCTATTTCGTGACCATCGTATCGTTTCCATTGTTTCGCGAACAGTAAAACCAGGCGAAAGATGTTCCTTCAAGCTGTAGATGAGAAGAAGGAAAATTTACGAGCGATGAAATTTCAATAAGCGAAACGAATATGAAAGTTAAAACGCGCCAAGACTGACTTTTGCTCAATAAAATGATAAAAAATCTATTTTTTTTAAATACGTAGCTTTATAATAAAGCAAATAAAGGAAATCCAAAATTGTACGTAAGATAGATCATAAAATTAGCAATATAGCACCTATCGTATTTCATGTCGGAAAAATTACATTTCAACTGAAACGAGGAAACGTTGTTTCTCAGTTTCTAGGTGCTTCAATTTAAGGTTTGTAATTAGCCGAAGTGCGCGACGAATAAATACGCAACTATGCTATTACTCATTATGTAGCTTACATATAAAATTGCAATTCACCTAGTTGCGTAAGGTAATAAATATTAAATTTCGCAATTTCTCATAGGAGAGAGCGATAGAAAGGAAAAGAGAGAGAGGGAATAAAGAAACTCATTTCTTCCTCGAATCACAATTCGAAATACGTGAAATGATATTTCTGAATCGGAAACGTTCTTCGGCCCGTACAAACGAAACATTCCCTAAGATATAATTTAAAAGCGACGTTCTACGGACACGTGTTTTTACAAAAGTTTGTCATGCAAATTTCCTAGAAATATACTGGTCGTTTCACAATCGAAAAATAGCATTTGAGAGAAATAAAAAACCGAGCGAAGAATTTTGTGCACTAAGATTCGAAATAAAAGAGACGAGCCGTACGTAGCTACGTTAGAATTTTCTCGGGATTATTTGCGCAATGTTTCTCCGGTAACGTTCTTTCCTTATGCAAATACAGAATGCCCTCCTTACATCGTGCACTTCGGTGGACAAATATTACAGTAACGGTATATCAAGATTAATTTTTAATCCGTCGCGATGAGCGGCGAGAAGCGAACCATATTTTATCATGCGCGCATGTAGTTTTTCCGTGCATCGAGTTACCTACGCGTTGATTAAGAGACAAATAGGATAAAAATAGAATTAACAAAAAACAAAAAGAGAGAAAAAGTAAAGAAAAATAAGTATCATGAACATATTTCGCGTTTCATAAACCGATGAATAGTTATCGTTCATTTTCTACAGCTTTATGCAGCAGACGATGCTCCTATTAAAACGAACTGATCGAAAGTTCGAGCATAATCAACGCCAAACAACGTGTTTACACTCTACCCTTTTGGAAAAGACAACGGGAGGCAACAGAAAGCAAATTCTCGTGTCTCTCGAACATATCGTGACGTCGTCCAAGATGACGCATCGATATCGATCGAATCCTTCGATCGCAGAAGATCGAAGGAGTATGTATTGCACAAGAAAGAGAGAGAGAGAGAGAAAGAGAAAGAGAGAGAGACAGAGAAGAAAATTAATTCGCGGTATAACCACGACTTTCAATTGTCTTGTACTAGCGGCAATATTTGTGCAGCGCGTAAGAACGTTTAATATAGGCCCCGAAGTTTCCGCAGCAAAACGTCTCGATCTTTTCAAAATTGCACGTTTAAAGAGTGCTATTTCTTCTCCTTCTAAGCTACACCGCCGCATTGTCGCTAAGAAAACGTACGACCGAGCGCAGCAGCGTGCGTCTTTTATCGGGACAGCGTATTTTATGCGAACTTTCTTACTACTGCATTAAACTTTACTGCACCATCATGAATCCGTTGCGTTTTGTTCGAGCGTGAATTATGTATACCATCGTATACGACACTCTTTGCGAATTTTAGTCCGAACAATCGGACCAAGTACCGAACAAAAATCGAAGATACTTGAAGAACGATCGTGCACGTACATGTGTCGATCCATTAATTATTCATCGCGACAAAGAGAAGAAAAGATAATTAGAAGTTTTATCGCGAAATGCCGAGTTAATAGTCTGTGTTGGGTAATTTACGAGGAATCGGCGCGCGCGCAGTTAACGCGCGAACATGCGCAGCGCGAGAAGATCGCGCAGGCCGCGTGGCACCGCTGCATTTCCGGTATGCACCGCGCGAAGATCGTCCCTGAAGATCTGCCAGCCGCACGGAAGACAGAAATATGTCTTTTTTTTCTTTTTTTTTTGCCGCGCGACTTCTCAACGCGCTAGGGCGAAAAACAGCGACGTATCCAGCTACAATACGTCACAATATACCTGCTTCCACTTGTTTTCCTCGTGGAACAATCAAGGCCATCGCGAGATAATTATGCAGATAACGGTGATGCTCGCCGATATCCCAGCTGTAGGAGGATCTACAGGTCCGTTCCTTGCTTTACTATTTTTCTCTCTGTGTGTCTGTTCTTTAATATCGCCGATCTTTGCTCTTTCACACATATGCATACACATGATTCAATGTTGAATATTCTTGTTTCTTTTAACTTTTTCATGTAGACATGTCATATTTACATATGAAACATATGTATATATATATATTATTTTAGAAGCAGATTCTTTTCTCGAACGGTATCTATAGGCAACTCGCTCTAGGAACCGGTTCGCACAATTAATTGCGTAACCATTTAGTTGACCCAGGATGATGTTGTTAATGTCTAGTAAACGAGCAGACTCTTTGTTAGCAATAGGTTTGCGTTCTTCGATGCGATAAAATCGGCTCCGGCGCGATTAAAAAAGTCCGTGTAAACGCGCTAATAGCTAACTACTGCAGCCTTTCCAGTACTTATTCATCGATGAAACGAGTAAATCCGACTTGATACCACCGGATACGATTATTATCTGCCATAGTCACCCGAACGAGGGCAAAGAGAAGGAAAAGTTGAAAAAAAGAAGATACATATATCGTGAGAAATTTTCTGCGAGTACGCGAGACGGAACAAGAAGTAGATTCGAGCAGCGAATCATTTAAAATTTCTCCCTTCCGCGCAATACTTTCGAATTCACTATACGTCCTGATACGGTTAATAATATTCTTCCTTTCGCTTATTTACGGGTCTCTCCTAAACGAGACGTCTTTTATAATTTACGATAACGCCTAGCCGCGAAGCGAAAGTACACCACGAAGCAAAACGCGAAGCTTTCTTTAAACGAAGTTATCGGTTTAAAATGTTTTCAGTCGGTGAATCAGTAAAAATATTGCGGCCCTAACAGCAGCATCTATTGTCTTCATTGCCAGGCCGATCGTTTAAAATCCTCAGAAACACACGAGCCCGAGATAAATTCAATTATACTCACTGTGTTATCCGCTTAATACACTGAATTCCTATTTGCCAACACGGCCGTATCTTCGTTGGGGACAAGCAGACGAATAGTAATTTTGCGCAGTGCCAATCAAAGTGCGGATTAAATCTGTTAATGGTCGGGCAAAGCTTATAAATCCATATTCGAAAACCGATTAAGGAGATTTTCCAATTTTCCCGCTACCTATTGATTTCGAATGATTAACGCGATTATCATTTGGCTCGCGGACGGCCGAAATTAATATCAGAAAGCTTACGATTTGCGCGAATTACCGTTTAGTGGAGTCAAATGAAGTCGATCGACTCCTTTACATTTGCGTGATTTTCCGTGAAATGTAATCCCCTCTCGTATAACGTAGCGCAAATACGTCCGTTTAACTAATGGACCAGCAGAAAAAAAAGGCGGGCTTATGAAAAAGATGTAGCAACATTTTCGTGTTCATCAATCGTATTCTATTCGCGGAAGTAGTTACGCGATAATAACTGTGCAAACAAATCTTTAGATTAGATTTCGATTTTTAAGGAGGGTGGGATTTGTTCAAGAATGAAACGGATTTTAAGGTTTTCTTTTTATAGCATCTGGTTCAAGGATCTATGAATTTTACATGCATTACGTGCATTACAATATCGTAACAGGGTATACGTTTGTCACGTTTCACGGGAAGCCGAATTTCCGTGTAACACTTTCAAAAGTATCACACGATGTATCTAAACGTATTTGTAAAAAATGCTTTATAAAAAGTAAAAAAAGAAGAGAAAGAAAGAGAAATTAATTTTTACTATGATAATTGTTTTCAATCATATGATTAACTTTGTAGAATGAATAGGATTTGTTTCGTTTATTCCGATTATTATGGAAACATTTTAAGCTCTTAAACTTTCACGCTATATATGACGATTGAAATCATTTATATTTTTGATAGTACTATGATAGGAACTTTGTTAACAAGAGAAAAGTGTCCATTGAACAAAGCATAATTTCTATTAAAATAAGGGGCTTCAAACTGTCAATAAGATAAATATGTTTATCTTGATATTCATTTAGTAAAAGTAGTTGAATTGGGAATTTGTTTGTAGGGACTTTTTTTAACTTTTAACGTTTATAATTTATCGTATTTAACGTATCTATAATTTATACATTTCGACGGTAATTTTATTTGGGTAAATTATGCATCGCGTGTTATTTCCATTTTGGCTTTATAATCTTATTATTATTATTATATCGTATTGTATACGAATGTTGAAAACGGAAAAATAAACTTTTGCATAACGATATTTTAATATAAGTCATTGTTTTCTATTTTTCGAAAAACAGATAATATTTTTCTTAGTTTGTCGTTGCATCTTAGGCTGAAATTAGCATTATTGGAAATATCGATACAAAAGTACGTAAATATAAAGTGAAACAAACGTTCAATTAAACCGAAATTGTCGAGAGAAGTCGTATTGCGTGACTAGCAACGTTTGAATTTGAGCGCCCTTCGCGCCATTCCCCCCGGCAGATGCACGAAGGTCAAAAGTATTTTAAAAATAAGGCCGTAGGCATTGGCAGATTGGTATGGTAGTGGACGTTAAGGGTCGGGTGGCGTTGTAATGGCAAAAAGTTTGCGAAAGGTGAGTAATCATCGGGACGATAAACAAACTCGGGTCGTTAGTGTATACGATGCGTTAGTTAGCTGGCGCTGGGTTTAGGTAAATAAAGCCGCGTGTGAAGCGTGTTTGAATGGTTAGAAATCGAGCATCAACAAATCGAGTTTTCGCGAGAAGGCTCGTGGCTAGACGAGTACGGCCGACAATGGCGCCCAAGCCTCGCGAATATTGACATTGCCGAAAACATTATCTTCGAATATAGGATATTATCATATCCGTGGGTGACACATACTGCGTCGCAATTAATACTCTAACCTTCTTTTAATTCGCGCTACATTTTTCGAAGTGAAATCGCGAACGCTGTTATTTTTCGGTTACTGAGGTTATGCGAAAAAATGTTTTTGGTACGTATAGTAGCGACGCGTGAACCCTGAAGGGTTTTACAGTTATACTGCAATGTGGCACATTTGCAGAAGCACGGAGGAAGTTGTGTGGGTCTAGAGTTGCGATATAATCTCTGAGGAGATATCGTCAGGCCGATATAGGAGAGTGTGCGTGAAGAAGGCGTGTGAGTTAACGTTTTAAGGGTTAGGGAGTCATTCTGTAGTCAGGGTGATCAAAGTCTCTAGTGTGGACAGTTCAGGGCAGCTAGTTTGGTTGTAGGGTTGGGATTGGAGATAGACAAGATGGACCAACAGTATTGCCTACGGTGGAACAATCATCCAGCCAACCTCACAGACGTTCTCAGCTCCTTGCTTGCCAGAGAGGCACTCTGCGATGTTACCCTGGCATGTGTTGGAGAGACATTCAAGGCACACCAGACGATACTCTCTGCATGCAGTCCATATTTTGAGAGCATTTTCCTCCAGAATACCCATCCCCATCCAATTATATTCCTGAAGGATGTCAATGAAACGGAAATGAAGGCATTGCTGCACTTTATGTATAAGGGAGAAGTTAACGTTAGTCAGCATCTGCTACCGATGTTCCTTAAAACAGCTGAGGCATTACAGATTAGAGGCCTCACTGATAATAGTGTAAATAACAAGGCAGAAGAGAAAAGTCCATCTCCAGAACCAGAAACACAATCTGGTGTTAGGCATACTGAATCGCCTAACCTTCAGCCTCTTCCTGAAAAGAGGAAACGAAAGGCCTCGGGCAGCTATGATGTTTCCCTTAGTGGTCCACCCAGTGAACGGTTCATGTCAGATTCTCAGGTACGTAATTTTAAATATTCTATATCAATGTTATTAGTTTATGCATGTAAGTATCATGAGAGTTATGTTTTTACTCTTAAATAATTCAGATATCATATATTTTTCCTCTGTCATAATTTCTGTTATTATTGTTTTCATTTTCAAGTTCATAATAAGCAGTTATTTAATAAAATGTCTGCAACAACAGTGTAATAGAATAAAAATAGTGAAATAGAATATTTCATTCTTATGCCAAAAATATTTCTTTATAAGAAATTTTAAATTCTTTTCTAATTCTTCCATATTTCTTTATAATATGTATTCAAAATATATGTACAAAATTTGTCAATATTTTTCTGTAAATATAATAAGAATTATGAAGTAGGTCACTTTCTTTTAATTTGTATCAGTTTTAAGATTTTTATGTACTCCGATAACTGTAAGTACTAGCTATTCCATTTCTAGATAATCTGTATCCTATTTACAATGCTTGAGAAATAAATTATGATAAAACGAGAAGAAAATTATGTCTCAGTATAAAACAAAGTAAACAGAAATTTTAATAGTGGTGAAATAATGATATATATTATGTATTTTTGAAAATGGAGTACATAAAATATGTTTTGTTTTCTTTATTGTACGTTTATTTTATTATTTAATTGTCGCATTTTTCATATTATATGCAAGTTTATGTTGCAGTATTGGTTTCATGTAAATTTATCGCTTTTAAATAAATCGTTTTCAAAACATATGCTCCCGCGAAGTTGCGCGCGTGCGTTGTGCATGCATGCGAACACGTATACACGTGTAGTCACGTGTGTATGCTCAAAATTTCCTTACAGGTAGCGCCTAAAATTCGAAGATAATGATCGCACTTTATTATCATTAAATTATATATCTATATGATTGGACAGCTTTCCAAATATCTGTACTTGTAACCTTGGGGTATATAGCAAATGCTGATCTTAAAATATCATTTCTGTCACAGACTAATCCTTTAGAATTAATGATGTTTTGGATAACTCCTCTCTTTAAGTAACTGTTCTGCATATTTTAATTTTGATAGAAATTTTCCAAATAATGTACAATAAAGAAAATAATTCAAAATTTTAGTCAATCAAAAGAATCTTTTTTTTTTTATCATAAAGAAGAAGTTTCCTTTATATTGTAAATTTAAATATGCTAGATACAAATATTATTATAACAATTATAAATAATTTTATTTGTAATGCTTCTAAAGCGCATAATTTTGTAATTTATTATTTTTCAGGCATCGTCACAATGTAGTTACAAATCAAGCCCTCCCGTGATTCCAAAGTTAAATAATGCCATGGGAGGTGATATGGAAGATGGTGGTCGACCTATGTCTCCTGCATCACAGCCACAACCTTCGATCAAGCAAGAGTTAGATCATCATCTGCCAGACTTCCATGACAACATTTCCCTCCCAGTAAGTACCCTTCAGTTTTTTTTTATGTTAGTATGTTTTAAATATTTATGAGAAAGAGTTACAACATGCATGTAGTGTAATTGATAGCATGTAAATAGTTGACAATATGTAGTTATATGCTTCCTGTAATATGAAATTCATATAGTAATTTGTAACATTTCTTTTTCTATGATTGCTGTATTATATTAGATTATTTATTAATTCAAAAAATAAATAACTTTTAACTATTCAATAGAATATTTAAATTCGTCTGTATAATTTTAATAAAAGTTGCTATGATCATTTATAATATTAAATATATATAACAAATCAATTATTGTTTTTTTTTTTCATATTTATAGTTAAAAGTTGCTTTAATGTAGTGTAAATTTTGATATTTCATGCATCATAATGGAATTAATCTTTTATATTACGTATTGCTTTTATTTCAGAATGTTACTTTATTCTATTTTATTGTTGTATTGTTGTATTGTGTAACCAAATTGTATTTAAAAAAAATTTTAACACACACATGCATAGCTTGTAAGCTATTCGTGAAATTATACAATATATCGAGTAGATTGTACAAAAAATGTGAAGTTTCGTTACTGTTCCTGTAATCAATGATTTTTTACTATTTTCCTACAACTACTCAGTCCAAACAAACATGGGAAGGAAGGGATATCTAAATAGAGATACGAAATTGGCTTCTTATATGCTAAAAGACAAAATCAAAAATGTGTTGATTAAACACATATCCTTTCCTTCTCTGTTGACAGACTAGTGTGGAGTGGGAGGTTCAAAGAGATGGGAAGAGTGACGAAACTATGGATGTACAGAACATGACCCAAAATCAACAAGATCCTGCTGTGATACAAGTTTCTCGCGAAAGCACTATCATGGCTGGAGGTTCTATGTCTATCAATATGTCAGGGACTGCATTTAATAATCCTTACAAAGCTTCACAGAATCAATCTATATCTTTAAAGTCTAATTCTCACAAGAGTAATAACATAGAATTCAATTCTTTATTTGGTTCACTTCCCGAAAGTAATGCCAGTGGTAAAAAGTTTCACAGTAATAATGATGTAAATAGATCAATAATTGTAAATCCACAGCCAAGCATGTCAATAACTCAATCAAGTTTATGTAATATTTCACAACGTTCTATTACTCAAAGTAGAAAGGCTGGTAGATTCAAAATTGGATGGTTAGATATGTACTCTTGGCTTGAATATGACGAAAGAACGAATCTTATGTTTTGTAAATATTGTAGAAAATGGAGTGATTCAATTCCCGAAATACGTACTTCATTTGCTGCTGGGAATGGTAATTTTAGACTCGAGATTGTCAATCATCATGATAAGTGCAAGGCTCATAATTTGTGTGTAGCTAAAGAGAGCAAAGCAAAAGAAAGTTATTCTTACATCATGGAAACTTGTTGATTTTTCATTATAATTGTATCTTAATAACAGCTGATTTCTGATTAATTTTGCTCAATTAAGATTCGATCTAATTTTAATCATTAACAAAATATTTTGGTCATGCAAAAGAAGGTTCGATGAATGCTATAAGAAGCCTTGTAAACATTTTTTTACTTCCTATTATTGTAAGGCCTATATCTTCATATATGTCTGTAATTATTTAAGGCTGTACAAACTTTACCATCCATACTACATTTTGATAAAATTTAATTGTGTTATTTATTTTCTCTTAAAAACATGTTCATGCCATAATACATATTTTGAAAGCAATTCAAAAGGATATATATCCTTCCTTATATTATACTCAGTTTTAATAAATCATTAAACTGTCTATGCAATTTTGGGTAAGTGAACATAAATTACGAAGCTTGTCTTCTTTCAATATATATACAGTTTCAATATAGAATTAAAACTGACATTTTTACAAGATCTTCTATCTCCTTTACAAGATCTTTTTAAGAATTTTAGCTCTTATTATGACATTTTTAAATATTTTATATTTGTATAATTAAGGCTGTTATCATTTCATGGTTAATTAATCATAAAATTGTTTGATTCAAGTAAAATCCTTTTTTAAAATTTTATGTATCTTAGCAGATATTATATGATGAAATATTTTATGAAAATTATAAATAGTTTAAATATTTGTTTTTAATATTACGTTAAAATGCAACCGTTGTTCAAGTTTATAAAATGAATACGTAGATGTCTAAGCGAAAAATATGTTTACGTATCTAATGATATCTTTGACGTGAAAAAATATTTACACTTTCACGAGTTATATGTTAAAATTTATATCTGTATATTTGCGGATTTTATATTTTTATGTAATAACATTTACACTGCCAGTGTGTGTTATTAACATTGAAGTGTTGTTAGAAAGAGACGAATTGCCAAAGCATGCGTATCTTTGTGATGAATATCTCTCGCGTGAAATGTAAATAAATGTGCAAATTCAATATTTTTGTTATAGAGAATGCTGACTTTTTCTATGAAATGTATGAATAAGCATGCATTTAAGATTTCAATGAATTGTCTTTCATGAAATCGACAAATTATATTTTCTTCACCCTCCCTCCCATACTTATTATTATTAATTATGCAAATACTAAATAAAAAACGACGTAATTCCGTTTTATTAATTTGGATCAATTTCAATAGTTGATTTTATTTATACGAACTAAGAAAAGTTCTTAGGAAAGAGGAAAAGATAACATTTCGATTTCAATTTTATTTTCGATATTATCTCTTTTACTATCTCGTGTTTCCAAGTAAATTAAATATTTTTAAAATGAATCCTTATCCGGTCAGATTATTCGAAAATTAACATTTGTTCCTCCTATATTTCGTTCTATTTAATCGTTGTTTAATTTAGCATAGTAGACGAACGCGATAGCAGCAAAGTAATTGATATATTTCGAGACGGAAGAATTTGTAGATAAATCCCTCGAAGTGTCTTTGTTCACAGTTGAATTTATAATGTATAATCGTGACGTGTGCAGGGTCATCCAGTTGGACTGCTAGGAGAAGAAGGAGGAGCAACAACAGGCACGCTAAGCGATGGTGTGTCAACAATTGAATCGTCTGAACACCATAATCCCCCAGAAATGCTCGACGGACTCGATGGTAAGACCTATAAATATCTATCATTATAATCAAAATTACATTTAGATTTCACGTATTTCCTTAGCTCCTTTGAACACCGTTATTGCAACGACGATTTTGATAAGTCATCTTTCTCCTCGTTTTTAGTGAGTTTATCTTGGAATAATTCGAGGATACATTCCTCTTTTACTTCTTTTTCTTTTTCTCGTCTTCTTTTTGTAGTAATTGATACAATTATGAATAATAAAATGAATAATGGCAAAAGATAGCTACGGAAATACCGGAGATCTAAGAAATCGAGGGAGATGTGCATGCACGTTTGCAAGAATTTTTGCGCGTCGAGTCGTACATATAGGCGTACGAAGCGAGCATCCCTCTATTTCCAAGTCTGGCAAGCGTAGTGAGTGGTAACCTCTTTTTAGAAAACACGAACAACTTTCTTTGCTACGATGTATCCTGTATATGTGTATGTATATATATGCATACATGAACTGACGATATGTGTGCGTGTATTATATATATATATGTATATATATATATGGGTATAGATGACACAATATTCATCCTTGGTGTTGTGGTGATGGTATCGTGCATTTGCTATGTCACTATAGTAGTTACAAACCTGTCAATGTGTTAATAAAGCAATAGGAACCACATTACATCTAACAAAACAAAAAAGAAGAAGAAAACAGAAAATAAGTAAAAAGAAAGCAACAAAAAAAAGAAAAAAAAAAGAAAAGAGAAAAAGACAGTTGCTTTTTTCCTTGGGAAGTGGTATCGGCAAAGTGGACATTTCTTCTGTTGGTATCAGCAAATGGACAGTACTCCTGTTTGATTGAGATTCTTGAGACGACTGTATGGTTGATGATTGTACATAAGGTCTCGTATGTGTTGTGTTTCTTTCCTTCTTTTTTTTCTGTTACTCTATACACATTTACGTATATTACATATATATACATACATACACACGTGTATTTAGATACACTTATTTACTTACACCTTCACATCTAACACATCGGTGGATTTGCGTGTGCGTGACAAAATAACGGAATCCACGGTACGATTGCGCGCGTGAGCGAGTGACCGCGTGTGGATGTGTCTCATCTGCGTGAGAACAAATGTATATACGTGTGTTTTGCATAGCTATAAACTTTATTTATAAACGAATACATATATACACGTATATATATGTAGATATGCATATTTCATTATATGTACGTGTGTATGTATGTATATATTATACGTATATCATTACGGCGGGATTCTCTGTGCATGTCTTTTTACACACTGTTTTTTCTATCCTCTTACAAATACCTTTTGCCACGTTCTTACGTCACCGTAACCAGCGATCTTAATCTTACATTCTCACGCGTCTCTCTTGCGCCTGTTTGTTTTAACCTGTATCACCAGTACATAAGTAAATGGAAATATTAGCAACAAAATACGGACATACACGTGCTGCGTTCTTGTTACGTAAGTGATCGATGGATCGAACACGAGCGTCGTACCGGTTTGGTAGCAAAGCGAGTTACGTAACCCGAATCGTTTTCGTTTGTAATCGTGATTTTTCTTGAGACGAATTTCGTCGTGTGACTGACTCAAGAGAAACACGTTACGCTGTCTAAACGATATCTATATAATGTTATCAAAGAATGCAAGGATTTTGTTGCTAACGTGACGGTCCGTTTACCATTTTTTGAAAACTGTTGGCGCTCGATCTTGCAGTAACATCATCGCTGTCGTCGTTGTTGTCATAGTCTTCGTCGTCGTCGTCGTTTCACGATTGTATTAATTCGTATCGATGCTCGACAAATGGCAAAGGATGTTGACATAGAATTTCGCCACTCTGGCAAACGTTGAATATCGATTAATCTCCAGGATGCATCCCGCGTGTGTGTGTCAACTAGTACGTCGATAAAAGAAAGTAGTAGCGGAACAAACTCGCACCACTTTTTCTCTCCGACTATACTAGCACTCGTCTCGAGAAAGTATCGCATTTACAAGCAAACTCTTTCAACCAGGGTTCTTCCGCTTGCGTTGGTCTTTTAAACGGGACTCTTTCTTCTTTTACTTTTCGTATCCCGTTTTTATATATCTGATTTTGTATTGATTTTTTATCTTTTACTTGTTTACATTTCGTCCTATTTTTTTTATATGTTTTCTCTCTCTCTCTTTTTCTCTTTTCTTGATGTTGGTTTGCTCTCGTCAGTTGTGTGACGACGTGTTGTGTTTAGCTTTGCGTTTTTGTATTGTTATTCTGGACGATGATGAGATCGTAGGTGTGCGTTTTCTGTTTTTCTTCTTTACATGATATGAACGTTTTATATTTATATCTTTGGTTACGAGTAGGCATTTCTAGACATGCGTAATATTACTATATACGAGTGTGGTGTTTCGTAATGATATCATCGTAATATTGATTGGAGAACGTAATTAATTGAGAATCCCCTCTTTTCTGCAACCTATTTGACTTGACCGTAGAGTGTGATACTATACGAGAGGCATATACACGTTTATATATTCCTCTCTCTCTCTTTATATATATATACCTATATATAGAATATATATATACCTATATATAGAATATATATACCTATATATAGAATATATATATACCTTATCATGAGTCTGGTAGAGATTGTCGGTAATCATAATTAGTCGCCTAAGCAATTTAATTGAAACGGGATCTTGTAATTCCAGGAACATCAGGAACTTGCAAAAAAGAGAAGGATATAAGTAAAGAGAGTCAGTCGAAGCTAGAACACTCCAACCTCGGTACGGAGTGTTGTAAGCTTTGTGGCAAGAGCGTAGCGAACATAAAAAAGCACATGAAATCGCATTTCCCCGATAAATATCAGTGCCAAATCTGCATGATATCGTTAACGAGATCCGATAATTTGAAAAGGCATATTAAATTGAAGCACGGAATACGAGAGGGATCATTGATATCGCCGTTCATGCGCTTAGAGCATAAACATTTTTTAGCGAAATCGGAACCGGCTTACCTCACCTAGAATTCCATACGTTACGCTCGCGAAATACGAACGACGGAGAGTGATAAGAAATTAAGAAAAAAAAAAAAGAAAAGAAGAAATAAAAATACGTGCGCACGCGCTGATGCAAATCGTGTGCTCGGCTATATTTATACACAGCGGTCGTATAGAACATCGAAAAGATACGCGCGATAGACGGACATCGGACAGAGAGGAAGCAGAACCCGAGATTGTCGCGTAAAACGGCCGCGTTGCTTGCACATTCCATAGCACAGAAGGAACGCGAGGTCGCAGTTCCATATGAAATTCACCCTTCGTCGTGTTTGTCTTGTACTACTGGCAATCATTTGCTTTATTTCTCTAATCAGTGAGCGAAGATCGCAACGCTTCGCTCGATTATTTTTAATCGTGTTCTTCGTTTGATATTTTCGTAAGAGAATCTAATTATTTATTATACGTCTATATTTTAACATTTAAGAGTTTTTATTATTAAGAAAATAATTAGCACTTAGCCAACCGCGCGCGCAACAGCGAGCCATACGAGCCATGCGCTCGAACAAACCAACCTATGTACACTGCGTGTTTTTCATGATTTTTGCATGTTTTTAATGATTTTATTTAACGATTTCACATATTGTTTGTATAAAATATCAAACTAAATGTATGTATTACAAGTATAAAAAGATATAAAAATTAAAATTAAAAACATTAAAAATGAATAAAGATAAATAACTTCAATATCAATTAAACGTTCATAATGCATTTTAATATTTGTTTACAGTGTGGCATCGTCCGACTATAACTTTATTTAGTCAATGTAACTTTTTAATTAACTTTGTCACCACTAAATTGGTATATTTTATTATATACTGTACTTTATAAAAGTAAAAAAAGTGGCACAATTAATTGGGAACAATTCCAGGTGAATAATAACTGATAATAACAACAACAAAGAGAAAGAAAACGCGTTACTAAAGTAAAAAAGGGAGATCTCCCTGCTTGGTCACGCAGCGATGTTTTTCGCAGAGGGGAGATCTCCCCATTCGGTTGGCTAAGTGTTAAGCGTATTGAATATCTGGCCGTTTTTAGAAGAAACGGTTGCTAGTATCTCTTTTTCTTTTATTACTAGTGTTCGTAGAATCGCTTAGATCTCACGTTCACAAAGTCAATTCGAGTACAAAGAGTGTAAAGGAACGTTGTGCAAATGTCTTTTGAGAGAAAAAAAAAAAAGAAAAAAATGTCGTGTTCGTAGAATACTACCTCCCGCGCGTGTGTTCTCGCGTACACGCGAGGATTTTAATCGTTTTTCCTCTTTAGACCAAGCGAGAAAATTCTAAGTCTAACCAAGTGTGTTTACGTTCCGAAACAGAAAGGTTTTCCCTCTCAAAAATTGCCGTCATCGCTGCTCTTTCGTATGCACGCGGCGCATGGAACTGACTTTTAACACAGCGGCGCTCACCCCGCGAGCCCACTCGTTCATTTCTGACCAAAACTGAATTTCCATCGGGCCAGAGAGAAACCTCGAGATATTGCCTTTGATTAGATTTGCATAAGAGCGATACTTTGGCCGGCAAAACGATGTAGAGCCCCGGCTTTTACCACAGGCGCGGGGATGATTTCCAAACCGCGAGGAAATTCTCCTCGAAATTGCTCGTAAAACGCCCCTGTTAACGAAACATCGACGCGTCTACGGTATCTCATTCAGTTCCATGCCCGGTGTGCACTGTTATAATACTTACGCGCAACTTTGTATCTCGTAATGGCAGCCTTGTTCCGCAGGTGGAGAGAGGAAGATCAGTATTAAGTAACTATTTATACACTTATTTATAGATCCTATATTATATTATATTTATATTTATACATACATCGTAGGTTGTGAAAGACGTCGAAGACTGAGTATACGAAAAAAAGAAAAAATAATGAAAGAACCGCTGAATCTCATGGGCCGGTGTGGCTCGATAAAATAGTCATTATGAACTAGTCTCTGAGGCCCGAAGGCTATTGAAAAAAAAAGCAGACTTTTCCATAGAGGTTTTTTTTCTGGTGCCTTTCCATTTAAAGTACAATATTTGTCTAATCAATGATCGATATCAGATATATGTTATATATATATATTATATATATTACATATATATTATTATTATATATATTGTAAATATATATATAATAAACACAGCTATGATATCACATGCGTAATATGTAACGTGTGCGACCAGTCTCTTCTATCGACAGTGCATGACATCTAATAATCGAACATCGATCTTTCTCTGTGCTCGCGTGCTCACCTGCACGAATACATACAGAGAGACTTACCAACGCGGAATACCTAAGAACAGTATACATACGTACATACATACATACACACGGAGATACGTACAGACTACAGAGACACGCCGTATGTCGGCTGCCTATGTAACCCTTTCCTAGTAGAGTGAATCTGATCAAAGCGAAAAGAAAAGAGCTCGAGGGTAAACGGAGTGAGGCAGTCTCTCCGGATCGAATCACGTAGATGGCCGTTTTTCACACACGACTTTTCTCTATTTGCAGATACGACACTTTTAACCCCTCAGGGCATTGAGTGCGCGCCGATTACATACATTCAGAGAGTTAATCTGTCGGAGTTTTTCGAAAAGATGCCGTATACGTACACTAGCAAATGCAAACTATGCGGTCGGGTCGTGTCGAATCTAAAGAATCATTATTTGACGCACAATCCAGGAAATTACGTGTGCCCGCTCTGTGGCTGTCGTAGGACTCGACTGGATAACTTGAAGGGTCACATTAAACAGAAACACCCCGAGATACAGATACTGCAGAAGTCCAGCGGCACCGTGCAGACATGAACAGAGTCTTGTCTCTAGCAATTCTCTCCGTGATATCTTCCCCTTTTGCACGGTATGCCGAGCGTTCGAGCATTTACGAGCACCACGGTGCATTCATTGAAATCGCAAGCACAACTATCAATTGTTTTCAATTGTGAATTTTCTTTATGAATATACCACGTGATATATTTATTGCAGTAGAACGTTGATTATCCGGATATTAATTTTTCAACAATAAAAATATCAATATAGTGATCATTTATATTACTGTACAGTAATGCAAATTAAATACAATTTTTATCAAAACCTACGTTAAGCTCAATGTGTAATTTCTACTTCTCTTTATCTGAGAATTTTATCCAGATAATCGATAACCGATATATCATTAGATAATTATAAATAGCATTCTACTGTATTGTAGAACTCGTACTTATTTTATACTACTTTTTAGGTTTAATTCCTCGCTCCCTATTTTGGAATTATTAGAGACTCGAGAGGGTATTGTAACGTTATCCATATTTTACATAGTATTGCAGAAAAATGTATTTAATCTTCCAGTAATTTCAGCGAGCACCGTAACGATACTTAAATCCTCGAACGTTCGCTCTATCCACCTAAAACCCTTTTACACGAGTGGTGGTAGCACGGTCGAAGGTCGTTTCGTCTTATCCGCCTCCTTCGGGTCTCGTCAGTCAACGTCAAGAACCGTTTCGCCGGCCCGTTCGTTCGTTCGATAGGCTCTTAACCCCAAGAACAGCATTGTGTGCGTCGTTTCAGCGATGAATAGGTGCGCGCGAAGCGTTCCCGTTCTTGAAAACGGTGATACGCTAGTCACGCAAGGTGGTCGAAAGTATACGAGACTTTAACGACGGGAACGAGACGAAAGACGCGGCGTATCGGCTCGTAATTTTCTGCTTACAAACCGAATGGATCATGGTGTGAAATTCGCAGAAACCACCCCTATCCCGTATCGGTTGTCCAACAATGTGCAATCGTTCGTATCGACGTCAGTATCGCGATGGATAAGCGGATTTCGCGATTGACGAATAGTTGACGCACGTGTTGTATACTGGTCGATCAAATCGATCCAAAATCAACGCCTATAGTTTCTGTCTGTAACCGAACACTAAAAACGAAACTATAAAAGGAAAAGTCGTTTCCAAAAGAAAAGATAAAAAAAAAGAAAGAAGAAAAACGGTAATAGATTCGTTATACATAATTGTAAATTAAGAGGCCCAAAGGGTGTATCGTTTTAAGATTAATTATTGATCGTTTGCTAGATATCTTGAGATTAATTCTATGAATTAGTCCGCTGTACTAAGCGGAGATCTTAGCGGAATGGATGGTTTGTAACTAAGAATTAAAAATGAAAATAGCATATATAATAAATTTGAAACAGTGAAGAATGAAGGTGCTGGTACATCGTCTCGTAGTAAATAATTAATCATCTTCTAGACACGTTCAGATTAATCCCATGAATTTCTCCGTTGCACTGCTGAGAGACTTTAGAGGGAGAGAGTGTGGTGTCATAGGACGAGACACGTTATGTCACATCTCTGATACAAGGAACAGTTTCTCGTGTCACAACTCTGTCGACCTTAACACATGGTTGGCGTAGAGAATCAGTGGGATTCCTTGTACATTAGTAGAGAAACCCTTGGTAGAGGCGAAGTGGAAATTAGTATTACGCGACATTTCTCTATTGGTCTCGATGGTAGCTCGTTTCTTGGTCAAAGGACGTTTCACGGTTAGCGATAAAAAGCGTTTTGTCGTTTTGCGTCCAGTCGTGACGACGACATAGTCCACTGGTTCGATCCTCCTTGCATTTAATTACATCGTGCTCCCTTCATTAGCGTAATTATTCTTTTTGCGCACGTCTTCTTGCACCGTTCTTTTGACGATCGATCGATCCCCTTCGCCAACTTCCGTCCAAGCTCCGTTTTATTTTTCCAGCCTCGACGCTGCTGTCGTCTGGCTGGTTTGTTAGCTATGCAGGTCGAGTTGCTGTAAATTAGCAGCTTAAATAACTTCTTTGTTCATGCCACTTTGCAAAAAATATCCTTATAAATACTGGCGTTTGTTAGGTGGTTGTTCCGGACTTGTCTTAATTTCGTTAACCGGTACTGTTTGTTCTCTCGCGAGTAATCTTGCTGCTAAGGAAACTTCGATCACTTAACATGCAGCCAACTTTAAGTTTGTATATTGGAAAAATAGTAAATACGGAAGTTTTCGTGTTTATTTACAGCAAAATACTATTAGTATGTCATTACGTTTTATTTATTTATGTAATAATTTATGTAACATTTATATAATAATTAACTAGGATAGTGTGTAAATTTCTTATCACTTTATAATACTTTCATATGATTACAAACGTTTGATAGTATGAAAATAAAATATACATAGAACCTGATAAAAAAAATCGGAAAATAAGGCTATGTATTGCCAATACTTTTTGCAGATAATTGGAAAGTATCGATTTATTTCCATATTTCTAGGGAATACAAGGATGCTAAAATATTTCATTTGCGGAAAACATTTCAATCTATCGCCCATCGAAATAGACATTGCTAGGCGAGTTAAAAAAGACTGACACGCTATTTTTCAAGAACTTGTAGTATTTAAAACATATTTTTCACACTATAGTTTGTACATAAAATTCTTAAAATTATTTCTATGTCCGCTTCTATTCGCCTGTTTCATGCTATTTTATTGCTACATATTATCATTCGTCCGATACGGATCAGTTTATAATAATTACTAGCTTCTGCATTTTTATCTTAGAATTAAATTCTTCTTTCACAGTCAAACATCACTCTAATTGTAAAGGATTAAACGTTTCTAAGATACGCAACGTTAACAAGAGCCATTTGAAAAGAACGTGTAACCGACCTGCATTATCCATGTAAAATAATTTCAAATACACATTACTAAAATATTTTCAAACTAAAATGCGCTTCTAAAATAAACCTGAACGTCCCGATACTGTACTTAGGATTCCATGAAAATTCTATTAGTCGCCTGTCAGCACGATATTCTTCGCGAACAGCGATCGACTCCGCCAGAGTTCTATTAAAATTCTCCGTCCCAAATTTAACCAACGGGAGAATTCGATTTTGCGACACTTCCAAACAGGATGCCCGATTCTCTAAGTCTCTAGGAACATTATCAAGCTAACTAACGGAATCCTCTTACATACAGGAGCCTTTGTGTCAAGCGTGCTCGATCGTTTCTGGTACGCGAACAATCTCAACACTGGCTCCACTTGTTCGCTAATTGAGCCGCTATTCGTCAAATGTTTCTCGCCGTCTATTTTCCTTTCGTTTCTTTCCGCCTCTTTTTTTTTTTCTCGACGATACAATTATTTCCACTTGGAAAATCAGCCGCTCGATCTCGCAGCGTCCGATATTCGTGCAGACCATTCATCGATCTCGAGCAAAGCGGCTTCGAAACGGTGTATTATACTTGTGGACGGTTCCACGATGCTCTATCACCTGTTTAATATCTTCGAGGAGGAGTTTCAGAGGCAGGTAAAGAAAGGACCGATGAGAGAAAAGGGTGATGGAGTACAACTAAGAAACTGAGAGCAAGAGAAGATCCTTCTCGCGATAAGCTCCTTAATGGCATATCTTCTCGCCCTTATTACAGGGCCCTACTTCATGGATGAACGATCAGGGTAGGAATCGACGGGCTGCTCGATAAGAGGATCACCGGTTAGGGACACGTAGCTATTGCAAAGAGTTTCGTTTTCTTGTGCACGCAAGAGGCTTTTGTTGCCTTTCTTTCTTTCGCATTCGTCTTCGCTTTAAACTTCGCTAGTTTAGTCAATGGAGGAAAAGAGTCTGCAGACTAGGTGCTCGAAACTGATCACGCGGCACTGAGACAAGTCGTCACCAAGTTGTAGAAACTGGATTCTTTTTCGTTGCTTCGCGATCTGTCGAAAATACCACGAGACAGAGACAGGAGAATTATATCTGCTCCGTTGAACTTCCTTCGGGTATAGCATTTCATTAAAGATAGTATTTTATTGTAAAGCGTTTCTTCAGCTTCTTAGTATCTTTTTAATGAAATATTTACATCAGTTTTACAATAGGAATTTGGAACGTACATTTATTCGTGTTTCAGAAGATTCGTAAAGTTTTTAAGAAGATATAACCAGAATTGATAGTTCTATAGTCTTTAGGCTTGTAGTGCCTTTGTAATGAAATATTTACATCATCTATTCCGTTGGAATTTGGAACATTTATCCATATCTTAGAACATTCGTAAATTTTGTAAGAAGATATAGCCAGAATTAATGGTCGTACAATTCTTCGAATGGATTTTTAAGGGAAAGTTTTCACGTCACTTTTGTTGGTTTCAATGAATTTTTACTTTTTCCGTACTTTTCACGGACTGAAAGAAATAAAAATAGGTGCGGTGCGCTCAAAGTTCAGAGGCAATAGGTCAAGTAGACTTTAAACACGACATGGAAAATATTTCAAGAAACATTGGTTTTGAGAAAACTACCTTGTTCATTGTAATATTTTCCAAACAATCACAATTCCCTGAATATTGAAAATTCAGATACAGAACTTCGTATAGATATCCTCGAGACTATATTGTTTCAGAAAATAAGAAAAGGAATTCGACTTATTTAAGAAGCTACGATTCCTTTAAGTTTTTCATGTTCGCTTGAGACGCGAACGATATGATCTCTGCACACAAATATGTTTGTTTTTGAAACATTAACAATGCCTGGAACATACGCACGCCGCAGTTACCGCTCGACTTCCGGTCGCGACTCCTGAAGAATCTTTCGCCAGCATTATTTCGCGAAGTTTCCGCATGTATATAGTGCGAATTTTTCTGCCATTCGGAAATTTCCGCGGGGTGAAATACGATTTTCCCTGAAATCTACCGTACCGTGAATATATGTATCTCTTTAGAATTAACTTGTGAAAGTTAAAATTAATCTATAGTAATAGATCGTTGGAAAAGATAGTTTGGTTTAATTAAAACGGACAAGTGGATGCAGTTGGAGTTGTTTCATTTCGGTTTCAAATCGTTCATCTATTCCTGTCGGTGATTTAACTAGATTTAATGCAATATTTAATGATCGCTAATCTCTTTGGAATAACACGTCATATTTGGATCGCGAATTATTCAAATAGCGGGCATTACTCGTACTCTCGTAGTATTTGGCGTATACGTTTGTTGAAACGAAATGTTTGCGCGCTAAAACGTCCGGATAATGTGAGATTCGGATTTAAACGCGCGTTTCAAATGTTCAGAGTAACGTTTGTCTTCTTTAGCTCCATCATTATGACCGCGTGCTCGGTTGAAGCGTGAGATTATTGTATTGCGCCGGGTGTTTCGGAAATCTGACGATATAAGTGCGAAAAATGAGATTCTTTATGGAACATTAAATCTCGTAATAATATTTAATTCTAACGAAGTAAAATAACTGCAATATATTGTAGTAATTAAGATATTTTTATAAGTATATTTTATAGACGATTTTGCAAGAATACGATGTATTAATTGAACAAAAGTGTTTTATTTAATCCTTTGTATTGTGAGACCATATTTGATGTGATAACACGACATGATCATTCGTGGATGTTAAAAATTGCTTTGGAAGTGTACGTATGTCTATGTACATATGGAAATCTTATGTTTTACACTCGTCGGTAATGAGATAATTGTAACGTCTCTTGTTAAATATGATTATACAATTCGAAATTTTTTTTACAATTTTATCGCTGAAATTTCCAAGTTTTCAGAATTTGTGAATGCTCAACTTTTTAATATTTTATTTGTTAAAAAATTGATTTATATGTTGTAGTGTACCTTTGTGAAACATGTTACAGAAAGCCATTTTAGACTAACACGTATTACAATTATATGCATATATATTTCTCGTATTATGCACGTTCTATTCCGAATATTTTATTAGTATAGAAGATTGATATTAAAAATGCGTTCATCAAAAAAGTAAATTTTTAATAACCGTAAGCAACTTTTTCATATCTGAGATCAGATATAAAGTCGGACAATATTCGAATTGATTAAGACAAGATAGAAAAATAATTATAGAACAAAAGGTTAGAAAAAATATAAAAAATCCTATATGATGAATTGTGAAAATTAAGGTTGAACGGCGTGATCCTCTTAATCCTCTTTGATGGATACTGTTATATCCTGAAGCGAACTTTTAGCCGTAGAAAATATTTCATTTCGTCTTTCCTTTTTTACGCGTATACCAATTTTTTTACACACGATGGTAACGATCCGTTGCAAAATGCATTTATCTTACGTCCGAATGGTTATTGCATTCAGACATCTATCCTTCGGTTTAGATGTCCCCTTTGTTTGCATTCATCCGATGTCTCGAGCGTGTCATTATTTTCGTTTTGGTAGGTTGCACGATCAATCAACGTTAGTTATTGGTTCTATCCAGCAGCGGCACGATATTCCTCTGATTTTGACCTAGACGAGCCGATAGGTTATGCGAGACTAAATCCAAACATATACGAACACTCCGCTTCGTTGAGGAAATTTACGAATGTCCGGTGTGAGAGGGTGAAATTATTATTAACCCATTTCCATCCATTTCGAGTTTCGTGCTAGGTGAAACAAGGCGAAGCACCGGACCTTTTGCGGCCATTAAAAATGAATCAATTTGCCAAGGTAGCTTTTAACCGATATCTGTCTCACGGGACAGGGAGATGGTCCAAGTTAAATCAACATAGATATAAATTTCATCGACGGTTAGAAGACGGTAGATTTTTTTCTACGAGTACCAAATTGATGTAACGTGTTCATCGTGTTGAAATTATCCAACGATCGTTGAAAATAAATCGCCGTTTCTCGTAACCGTGAATTTTCTCGTTCCTAGTTTTCCCTCGTCGAGCTAATAATCTCCTCTCCATTGCAGCGAATCTTTTCACGCGAGTATCACCTGGCAGAGGGAACGACGATGGGGTAAAACGTAGCTGGAGGGGTTTGGTCGTCGGTATCGTTGGGAGAATCGTCGCCTGGAGAGAGAAAACTGGCGTCCCAAAACAGTTTCTATGACAGTTGTACGGTTGTTTCGTTGAAACCGCACACATGTATCATAGTGACTGGGCTGCTGTACATACATACGTAAACGGGGTTACATAGCCTCGAATGCAGTGGCATAGCGGAGAGAAATACGAGAGAGGGAGAGAGCTTGAGAGATATAATGCTACTCACCGACCTTCTTTATCCTAGTTTCTACCATCCTTATACGTACAGAGCTTCGTGTTCCCTCCACGTAACTCTCTCTCTCTCTCTCTTTTCTGTCTGTCTGTCTCTCTTATTATACTGTAATTCTACAGAGCGCAGTTGGCGAGAAATATAACGCCGTGATCGATGTCGGCGTATGCAAATGTCGGGCCTTGCGTTGTAAAAGATCGTCTTGCGTTGGTTAGAGCATACCGAAAAGGGATCCATCCATCCCGTCTTTCACATTTTTTTTTCTCCCCCTATGCACGCTAATCAACGTCCAGTCTCTTTCTTCCTCTCTCTCTGTTACAGTGTTGGCCAGTGGTGTCTCACTGGAGAAGAGAGAGAGGGTTGCGCTCCGACAAGTTCAGAGTTCCAGCTGCCCTGTTGGATGCCTCCGCCCTTGCGATCCTCTCACGAGCCGAGGAATCCTCGTGCAGAGAGGGTGACGACGGGCGGCGGTGTGCTGGCAGTGGTGGTGTTGGTACTGGCCGCGTGTGCCGTTAGCCGTCGTATGTTTGTCCGGATAACCAGGAACGGTTGTCGTTCCCAACTGCGTGCAGCTGCCTCCCATTGTGGCACAAATCGGTCAGTAACCGATGGCACAGCGTAAGATCGCCACATCGACGTCGAATATTGTCGCTCTATTGGAATATTGTCCCTCCCTTCCACTTACAACCGTGTTCTGTTGCATCGTATTCTGTTCTACGTACATACATATGTATACACGAACTGGTAACTCGAAGACAACCAATCCAGCTCATTTAGCATCATCCTTTCATCCACGGTTATTCTGGCTCCATTCATTATAGTTACACGCTCGCAAGTTTTTCCAGGTTTCTGGTACGTTTCGTCAGTCGAAACACGGAAGTCGTTTGATTCGACACAAGTCAGCAGCTGGATAGGTCGCGCAAACTTTCGAGAACTTCCGCCGAAGAACTTTCTCGCAGGAAATTCGAAAGGCGACGATGGTCCTCGATAGCGTCAGGGTTCTGATTTCTCAGGTTCTTCTGTGTCTTGGTTTCTAACGAACGTGGCAATCTTTCTATTTTCGTCGTACCACTGCCACCGCCGTGACGCATGTATGTAGAGGTATAAACGTACGACTAGATTCGAAAACATCGCAAGGGAGCAGTTGGATCGGAGCAGACTCCGCGAGGCGTATAATTATAAACGCTCGAGTATCGACACGATCGACGACAGGTCCGCTCGGGTTATCACCAAAGGATGAACGTTTTCTACTTGGTTCGATTTCATTTTAGCCAACATCGTTGGCTTTGGAACGCACGATATAACATAAATTCGTATGCATGCTCTCAAAGTACGTGCATGATCGAATCGACGAGGCAGAGGTAGAGATACTCTGTTCTCTTCTCTGTGGCTGGCTTGCTAGATCGAGTTCTCCCCCTGTATTTTCCGTACGTTGTAGCCGGTGGGAAAAGTTCCGCGGAAATAAAGGATGAAACAAAAGGCGGAGTTTGAATGACTTCATCTCCCTGCACGGCGATCTTGCGGGAAACCGCACACCTACGCGCGCCGTTCAATTGAAACAGACCGTTTCGTCCAGTTATTTTCTCCTCTTTCGCTCTTGCTTGTTTCGCTTGATTAGGTAATATGGCCGACAAAAGTCGCGATAGTCACTTCCAGGGAGGTTCGTGGCCGGAAATCTGCAACGCCCTGTGACTGGTCACTTGCCCTGAGTGTGCCAGTTCCCCGTTTGTTGGCCAGAGCTTCGCGATTCTTTTCGAGGTTCATTTCTGGTCGATCGATCTTCGCCACCCATCTAGATATACCAGGACTCTAAGCTCGAAAAGGGATTTTGCTACTTTAGCTCCGAATCCTCTATGCGATTAAACGCTCATACCGTTGCCTCCATCGATCTTTCATTCTTCATAATGCGTTTCCATCCTATGTACTCTTATCATACTGCATTCTGATACGAGACAGAGTAATATCGATGACCGAAATTCGCTGACTGTGGTAATTTCTCGGTTCAACTTACGTAAGTACGTCCAGAGTATATCGAATCGGATTCGACGTACATGCGGAATACGCAGACGAGTGAACGAACTTGGAAATTTTGAACATTCGTTTACGATTATTATATCACTGGTAATGAGTAACGTACGAGCAACGTAGACGTAGTTGACGTAGAGCAGTGTCATTTGTAAGAACAATTTCATGCCTTTGATCATGTCATGTCTTTGATCATTCTCCAGATCAATAAATCTAATACAACCACTTCCTTTCTCTATTTCGTTCTGAAAATAGAGGACGATAGGCGAGAAGTATCGATTGGTCATACGTTCATAGAATGATTATAGGATCGAGTTGCAGACATTGTGAATCCGAACGATGACCGTATACTCAAAGTTTAAACTTGAATTTTGCACGATTAAGCTACATATAATGAAACTATTTGACAATCTCGTCAATAAACGACTTTTCCTTTTAACGATAATTTGAAAAATTAATTTCGACAGACTGCGTCGTACTCGACTAAATCGTAAATCAATGGCGAATTACGCGTGCTCATTGTCACTTACAAACATAAATTTTCTGTTTGCTGATGAAAGTAGCGAAAGAATCGAACGCGCCATACGCCCGTCTACGCCTGCACCAGCGTAAATCGCTTTATCATACATATTTTAAAAAAAGGAAAAAAAGAAAACCGCTATGGAGAATGAACACACGCCCGATGTACCTAGCAATTAGAATTCTTATCCTAGCATCACACGTAGGTGTAAATTAAGCGACAAGGATTCGAAGGAAATAAAATGAAAGCAAAATATATACATATATTTAAATATATATATATATTTACGAGAATATATATATACTGTAATATTTTTGTACTGAACAGATTTGTGAAATAAATGACGATGATTCAAAGCCAATTCCAAACCGTGGACCACGGGTGTTGTACTTTATCGTACGGCGAGGTATTATCGCTCGATACCGTTGCAAAAACACCTCGAGTCAGTCGGCTGCTATTTTTGGGAAGGGCAGGAGGGAAAAGAGGAGGACGGAGATGGGTGGGGGAGGAAAAAAAAGGAATGTAATAAAAGACTGATAAAAGGAGACATGCAAAAGAGGGGGATGTGTGCTTCGTGGTCGGTGCGCTCCGACGCGCTGTGCTGATACACGCGAGAGTTGTTCTTTCGGCGGATGATTTTTACAGAAGAAAAAGCGACCAGTCTCTCTTCCCTTCAATTTTTTTTTTTTTATATATCTCTTTTTCGTTGTTATTTTATTTGTTCTCTTTGGAAAAAAGAGGAGATTCTCGTTTCGATCGGAGGACAGAGGAATATGTATCATCTCTCCTCGAACAGCTGCTTCTCTCGTGTTTTTCGTTTTTTCAGTGTCTATTAATCTCCTTCTATCTTGCTCATTACACGTACATCTCTCTCTCTCTCTCTCTCTCTCTCTCTCTCTCTCTCTCTCTCTTTCTTTCTCTCTTACTGTCTACCTCTTGTTTGGGAACACGATCTGTTGTACATCATGCCTTTGTTGTTCAGCAGAGAGAGGATCACACGCAATGTAACCGTGTAACAAGCAACTCACGCTAACGCATATTACCAGCAAAGAGTCTAACAAAGTCTAACCGAGGATATCCTGCACTAACACAAAATATATACAGCATTATTTTTTATACACGTTGTCGGCTCCATGGAAGCTGATTACTCGGTTCTGGTAACAGGCCGTACAGGAAGAAGATGACTTTTCTTTGAGGAATGGTATATACTTTGAAAATGCGGAGAGATCTCGATAAAAATATTTTCAATACGTTCACTGTCCAGTGATTTGTATAGATACTGATACTGATTAACTTGAGCACTTAAAATAATTCGTTTGTTTTTGATGCGTATCCGAACGTGCGTGCGATGGTATTTTCAATTATAGTGAAAAATATTATTTGTTTCGAGACAGAGTAAATATTATAATAAGCGAATAATTTTTCAGTTTAGAATAATCAATAATTTTTATCATAGTGTAATAGTCATTATCGAGGCCAGGTATAATAATTTACGATGGCCATGACCTACATACGATCCTTAATGGAACAACTATATTTGAGAGATTATTGAACGAAATATTATTTTAACAAGTACTCGAAATAACGACTATCAAATTTAATACGTCACTTGGATCATTAAAAATAAGTGAGATGTTTAAGGTGTTCGAGTAAGTGTCGAGAAGACCCAGTATGTGAAATCCTATTTTTTTTATAGAGCAGTAATTTAAAAATTCAGTAATTAATTCCATACTCGATGTAAATATGTGTTCTTGGTATCCTCTTGAATGTGTAAAAGATATTGATCGGATTTGTAGCCTATTTTTAAAAGGCTTGTATTTTTAGACCTAAACAGTTTCCCTTTCCAACTACGTTGCATTAAAGTACATCTGTTCGGGCAAGCGTCATAAAAATTAGACTTGACGTGTTTTTCCTGCGTGCATATTGATCTGTGACGTGTTAAAAAGATGAGAGAAGTTTGTAGATAAGTGGAATTGGAACAATTTCCATTAGTTATGCTAACAAGCAATTCTCAAAGACGTCATATAGGTGTTTTCAAGGGAGTGTCACATGCATATCATAAAAGTACGTGACGAAACTTCTCATTCCTAAATGAAATTACTCGGGTTCAAGATGTAGCAGCGAATACGTTAACTGAATAGAATGAGTTATGTGGGTGTAATTCAACGTCGTAATTCTGCATTTTTGATGAATCGTTTATATTAAGGATACCTTTATATATCAGTAATAATATACATATAATCGTAAGAAATATTCGATAAAAAAAATTCAATAAAGTATCACGAAATAACGGAAGAAGTATTATGAGAAACAGTATTACAGTACATGCATAAAACTGGACAGTGAACCAGAGAGATTTGCTCTCGAATCATTTTATACGACGAGAATATGAGATAAAACATTAAAATTCTTTCAAACATAGCTCTCATACATTAACATTCTTCGAACATTCGAATAATTTAATTAATCGAATCATTTATTTTTTCATTCTGATAAACAATTCTGTTTGACTAGACATATTCATATTTACATTTCAAACGAAAGATACTCGTTTCTAAATACTGTTTAATAGTAAATTCAATGAGTCACGATAAATATATCTCTTAAAAGTCGAAGAATCTATATAAATTTGTGCTACTTTCCCATACAACGTGTGTGAAAGTCGCTCATGTTTTAGAAGTATCGAGGCTTAAAATCACTCGAAGCAGTGACGCAAAGCTGTTCTACTATCCACAGCTTTGAAAGATCTCATTCCACATTTTCGATTTACTTTTCCCCCCAAAGAATTAGTCGTTCTTCCCGTGTACGCCACCTGTTATCGCGTAAAGAGGCCACGGTTACCTATATATATATATTTATTTATATATATATATGTACATAAAGTGTGTAAAGGAACAAGGTTGTACAAAGTTCTCTTACAACGAGCGGGACGACGTCGACGAATCGACGCTTAAACCGTATTCCGCTGCGCGCTTGGTACCGTTACCTCTTTGAGCATCTCGCGAAATGAAAACGTGCTCTCGGCGTGCGGAAATCAGATTTTATTGAAAATCGAACCAGCTGCAGAACGTCAAAAGTTTTAACGTCTTTGAAACGCGTTTTCTCCGCCCCTCTTTCACCTAGCGTCACTCTCCGTCCTTCGTCCCCCAATCCAGCTCCCTTTCTCTTCCTCTTTTTTCCTCCCCTTTTTCCTCCCCCTTTTTTTCTCCCCTTTTTCTTCCTTCTCGTTGACGCCCTTCCCACCAACGTTACCGTTAGTCGAGCTGATCGATCGAGAAGTTCAACGAAATGACCTTTTACCTTTTCCCCATAAACGCCCGTTATCTAGCCTATCACGCAAATATTATTTAAATTGTACGTTAATCGGGAACACAGAAAGAGAGAGAGAGAGAGAGAGAGAGAGAGAGAGAGAAAGGTAGCGTGAATGCAGTAGATCGATACGTCGACTCGCCGTGGAATCGTTTTATCAGCGACAGATATTCGCATATATGCACACGCGCATATGTATACGGAGTGTTCTAAATCACGATGGAATCGACAGTTGGCCGATTCTACGTGCGAAAATAAGTCGGAAATATAGAATAACGTTTCTTCTTGCGGCACGCATCGTTTTCGATCAAATGGAATTTGAAAATTTCGTTAGTGTATGCGAACTTGCCCAATTACCGAGTTTATAGTCAACAGAAGGCTATTCTACTCGCGAAGATAAGACACAAATGTAGAATAAAATTTCTCCGTTTGAAACTTTGTTTTTACGAAAGTTGCGTTTCCACGTGTTTGGTTAATTGTTGCGATATTTTCATTTTGTCGGAAACGAAACGTTCTAGGAAAAACATTTCATTCCACATTTCCGACTTACTTTCACACGTAGAGTCGCCTTTTTGTCGATCGTACCATGATTACCGGAACACCCTGTGAATACATAGCACGTGGATCGCATACATTTATATAGGTGCTCGCATCGATCTCCGTGACACGTGAGTCGTGTTAAGAGACCTTGCGCACACTGACACCCTCTCGAGCATCGGGTATTATTGAAATCGAGTCTCTGTATGTTCATTGAGTCCCGAATCGCGGAATCTTGATACCTCTAAGTGCTGAGAATAAAAAGACCGCCCTTTTCCCGTTATCGACAACGGTGCACGCACCTTGAAACATGTGTGAGCCCGAAAGCGTTTAACTCTTTGAGAAAATATTGATCGGTCCATCCAGATGAGATATCCCCCTTTCTATCTCTCTTTTTCTCTCCTTCTCTCTTTGTCTGCCTGTCTGTCTCTCTCTTTCTCCGGATTCTCCGTCGGACTGCATTTTTCACAGATCGTATAACACCTCAAACGAAGCCTCGCCGGCAGTTAGCGATGGGAACGAGTTCGGTATATGCGTTTGCGACGTGTAGATCAATTTAGTGGCTGAACGCAAGTTTAACAGGATCGGGCAATATTTTAGAAATAAATGACACCGTGCAGTGTTCACGATCAGTGGGCTGGTAATATGTTCGAACCTTGCTATTGGATAGTTGTTTCATAGTGATTGTCAGAGGTTGAGTTATTGCGGGCAGCTTGAAGAAATGCACTGTGAAATTGGTGATGTTGAAGATGGTGATAGCTTTCGAACGTGAAATTTCATACAAATATTCAGGAATTTGTACAGTTTTTATTTATGGGAAACTTCTGATGCGAAAAGTGATTTTGACAGATACCTGTGGGGAAGAACTGTGTGAATAGATATAGAGAGGAGGGAATATCGGTTAAAAATAATATAGTTTAGTAAAAAAGTTGAAAGTATAGTAGACGTATTTCTTCTTACGTACTTCACACTCGTAGCTTAGATATTTATCGCAAATGTAATAAAAGAGTATAATAACATTTAATTTTCGCATAGGCACGTAGATATACAAGAATATATAATAGATGTTATATACATATACGTATTTTCTATTTTATTTTTATTACGTCCAGAAATATAATCCCATAAAGGCTGATTAAAAGGGTACCCTACTCTATTGGTAAATAAAGACTTAAAAATAAATATATATGTTGTGACAATGTTTTATCAGTTAGTAAGTATCAACGAATAACTATAACTAATATTCACTGCTAAATTATACAAAGTAATTAGATAAGTTCAACTTAAACATTCTAAATATACGTAAATGTTACTGTTCCTTCCGCTATATAATACAAGGTTTGAACACATGCCATCAAAAATTGCTGTTAAATCATTTTATCAAATATTCTTAATTATCTCATCATATCGCTCATTTAATGAAACAACTTACGATAGACTCAGTCCCATCGCTATCCGCCTCCGCGCAGATTCGCCCGACGAATAACAATTCTTACTCCGTAAACGTATTCGGAGTAGGTGGCTGCAACTTCATTTGAGGCAGCTTCCGTGCTTAAAACATTCCGGTGAAAAGATTATGCCGACGTGTTCCGCGTTGTCGGTGCAAAAACGCTAAATGGAGACGAACGAACCCGACACTTGCAGGTGTTCTGTGTGTCACTAGGTTGGGAAGTTCGTAACTGTATTAACCAGTTGGTTCAGCCGCTTAGAGAGTACTCCATTACGCGTTATGCCAATCCTCAACTTATTCGAGAGGTTGCAGGGCCTCGTATATTTGTACATATGTAGGTATAATGTATATTGGATAAAACAACACCAATTTAACGCCTTACTAGTTTTCTCCTTCGTGACGGCAAACAATCGCTGCTTTATTTTTGTTGTTTATGATTAACGATCGATTTCGGTGGCATCGATTACCTGTTCTTTCCCTTTTCTGGTTCTATTTTTTTTTTTTTTTGTCGTCACCTTTCGTTCGGTTTTCTTAATTTTGGTTCTCCTTGAATGGAGTGTATAATCTTATGTATTTTTATTTATTTACGATTAATCCCTTAACGCAAAAAACCAAGTTCGAATTAATTATTCTGGAAAGCTCGCTTTGCCTACGCACAGAACTTGTAGCAAACTTGTACACGTCACCCATCATGCATTTTTTCTTGTTAATTGCACTGGTTTGAAAGTTTGAACGACCGTTTCTTTTTTTTTCTTTTACAGAGGACTTTTTACGCAAAAGTAAATGTGTGTTGCACTTAATCCCGATGTACAGAGTGTCCTTTTACTTATGCGATATAATTATGATTGTCCTTCTTCCTCCTTTTCGTTCATGTTATTTATTTTCTTTTTTTTTTTTTTGCTTCACTTCGTTTTTGTACCTTCATATTTTTGTTATAAGTAAGAGGAACATGTCGTGGTATAATTAACGTTTGTATTACGAACCTCCGCGGACATTGTGTTATCGCGGTTAAAATTTTTCATTGACACGAGTTACACTCGTTACGAAAGAGATTGGTACCGTTGTTTAACATAATGGAGTGTTCTCTAAGGTTTGAAAGAAACGAAATGTTAAAATAAATGTGATCGATCGATAGTAATGCATTACAACGCTCTTGACCAAGATTAATTTTTTTATTTGTTAACATTTAAGGATGTAGTAGTAATTTCTATTGATAATTCGGATAAATGTTAAACGTTTACGTGAAAAGTAATTATTGTAAAAGGACTATAGCTCCATAAAAAGAGACGAAACACGATCGTGACTAATGATGGGATCAAACTTACCGTAAGTAAAAAATAAATTTGATTGTACGTATAAAATTAATGACAGATAGAAACGTTAAGCCTTCATTAACTTAGACATACGATACGACTCGATTTCTTGCGGTATACTTGAAGTGATATTAAATTTCAATTTTTAATATGTCGTATATCTAGAAATATCTTTTCTATCGGTATATTTATGTTCAGACTACAATTATTTGACTGTTAGAAATTGCTATTGCTCCAGGTTTATTATAGTATTCGTACGACAGAATTTTATAAAAGACCGCGTTACAGTTACAGTAAATGTGAATAAGATATGGAAATAAATGAAAGATTGTGCAATGATAAAAGTAATGCCAGCTACATACATTGCGATAGATCCGTTCGAAACAATTATCTTCCTACATATCAGTCGAATCGAGCAAAAAGTATTTGATATTTATACAATTACAAGCTGACGTTTAAAAGCGCCATTAAGCCTGATCCCATCAACAATCGTATCTGTACATCGAAGCACTTAATTCGTTGAAATAGATTAAACGTTACACGAAATATCGAAATTGCTTGGACTCTTGGTCAACCGGAGCGTTTGTAAATCGCTGCGCGTCAAATTCTCAGCCAAAATTCCAGTGGCGAACGTCGTCTCGTTTCTCTTTTTCTTTCTTCGTACGCGTGTGTGTTCCTCCCTTTTCTCGAATCTCTGTTTCGTGGTCCCGTGATTTCGATCGATCCATCAACCGTTCCTCGATCCTCTCTCTCGCGCGCCAAACGCTGCACGACACGCTCGACAAGGGTAACGCGTGAACGACCTCGCTTCTTGGGGTGGAGGAAAAAGAGGTTTCGAAGGCGAGGCGGAGGAAAGGTCTCTCTTCTCTTCGGTAGAGAGACAGGAAAGAGAAAGCATATAGAGTACGTGTGACACGGTCGCATGATCACGGCCTTGATTCGTAAGTAGGAGGGTAAACGCGGGGAAAATTAGTGGGGAGGTAGAAAAAAGAAAAAAGTAAAAGAAGAGGCTGTGAACTGTGGGGAAAAAAAGGAGTGACGGAGGAGGCGGCGAACGCGGAGGATGATGGGAAGGAAGGAGGTGGAGGAGGCTAGAGAGGCAATCAAAGAGAGAGAAACTGAGACTGAGAGTACGAGAGAGAGAGCGTATACATGAGGAAAGAAAAAGAGAGAGAGAAAGAAGCGATCGAGCCGCCGTCGACACAGACTGGGCCGCGGGCGGCTCGTCGTCGTGTAGGTCGTGTTGGGTGGCCAACAGTTGAAAGTGACTTGTCTTGTGTTGATGTTGCAGGTTCAAAAGCCTGGCACATGCGGCTGACCTTTGACCGGGTGCCAGGCGGCTGCAACCTTCACAGGTGCAAGCTGTGCGGCAAGGTCGTGACGCACATCAGGAACCACTACCACGTCCACTTCCCCGGCAGGTTTGAGTGTCCTCTCTGTCGTGCCACGTACACACGTAGCGACAACCTGCGCACGCACTTTAAATTCAAACACCCCGAGGCAAGAAAGATCGATCTAAACGATTTCGTGACAGGCACCTTGGCGCTTTCCGCGATGACTAACGATACCATGAACACGCTGTCCTAAAACGCGGATGGACCGTGCACGCGTCTGTATATATCTTATAAATATATATACATATATATATAAGTATATATATGTAGGAATGTAGTATTGTGTAGTATCGTAGACAGATTGCCTGGGAGATATCGGGTGTGTGTTGTCAACGTTGTCATGGAGTGTTGTCAGCGTATTTATAAAAGAACCGTTGTAACTAAGTTATTTAATGACGAATAGTGATTGCGTAAACATCGATTGACGGAGTATCAAACGATATTGTAACAATCATACCGTTACCAAACCTACTAGCGTTATACCATTTTCCTACAAATTGTGGGTTCGTCCGGGATCAGATCGTGCTAGTGTTAAATTCCGGTGTGCGGTGTGATAAAAGACAATATCGTTGATCGTTAAAATTAGTGCAGTGTGTCGTTTGAATAATAGCGTTGGAAAAATAAAATGGGAAATGTTAAAGACGAACAATTGTCAAGTGAAGAAAGTTTGACGCTGAAAGAATTGAGGAGTAAGCTCGCACAGATGAATTTACCAATATCTATCGTTGATTGCCAGGCAATCCATACACGGTACTGCACTATACTACATTCCTACATATATAATATATATATATAAATATATATATACATATGTATATATATTTACTTTATACGTACGTACTGCGCCCCGGAAGCAAGAAAACCAGAAAAAAAGTAACGATGAATAATATATAAATAAATAATTTACACATGCATATATATACAAATATATATATGTATGCATATACATGTATATATATGGGTATGGATATGCATATATATACATACATACATATATATATAAGAACAGAAAAAGAAGAAAATGATATACAGAGAGCGCGAGTGGCTGCGCCGACAGGGGGGTATTGTCGCACTTTAGATCATAATACGATACGGCCCTGATGTCACGGCCACGCAAAGGCCGGTCTCTCTCGGCTTTTTTCTTTTTCGAACACCAAATCTTTTATAGGTTCTACGCTTAAGAAATCGACGAGATTCTCCTATCGCGCGGGAAGGGGGGTTTTTTTGTAAGCACGTGGTGTGTATGATGTTTAGCGACATTTTTTGGGGTGGGCTTGTCGTGTTAGTTAACAAAATCGTTCTCTGAGAAGAAAAAGCGAGCGAGCCGAGTGCCGCGCATGGCGAGTTGCGCGCGCGCCAGAATTTATTGTAAGGGGGCAGGCGAGTGCGGCGATTGGCGCGCACGCGCGGGAACGATCGGTCAGCTGGAGGAACGGCGCACGCGCATGCGCGTGGTACGCCGCCGTCACTGTCGCGGGAAACTTTTCTTCGAGAGCCGATTTTTAAGTTCGATTCGTCTCTGGCACGACACCAGCCAGGTTTTTCACGATCGATAAACGATGCGGCGATGAAAGTTCCTTCTCGATTGCTGGCGCGTTAGCCGTTTGTTGTTTGTTGTTGTTTTCTTATTGATGATCGACGCATCGAAAGCGGAGGCAGAGGTAAAGAGAGAGCCTGAGACGAATCAAGGTTGGCGCGGGTCGCTTATTTCTATATCTCGGCTGTTAGGCTCGCGGAATTCGCGTTATCCTCGGGCCGATCGGTAACGCGCGGGCGCGCATGCGCGCACGCGAACGCGCCCCGTGACGCGCACACGTAAACTCGCGCCATGCCGGCTGCCGTACGAAACGATGTTTCGAACATTGTCCAAAGACCGGGCAGCTTTATTTTTTTTGTGGTAAACTAGCGCTGCGCCGATCGACGATACTAAAGAGAGTTAGCTCGGGAGAGTTCACGATTCGCGCATATATTGCTCTATATATATATATATTATAAATATTGATAATGGGAGATTTAATGGAATTACATATTATATATATATATACATTATATATATATATATATATAAAGTGGGAGCAAACGTGGTGCCAATTCCTCCCGTAGTTGCTGCTGCCTAGCGGCCGATACACGCCGCTCGACAGCCGGAAAAAAAGAATTATAATTAATCGATTAATTAATTAACTATTAATTATTAATGCGAAATTACTGGAAGTAATTCATTCGATACGCAGGGTGAGTTGTATAGTTGTTGAAGAGTTTATAGTTGGACTTCATATTAGAGTGTAATCGTGTGTTTCATCGGCGTTTCATCGGGAATCGTTGGCAATGTATTACGCCCACGTATGTACGTGCTGGTCCAGTTCGCGGGGTTTCACCTCCGTGGGATGGAATTTACGGGGGATTCTCGGGGAGTATTTGGCACATGGATACACTTCTACACTCTCACACATAGGTACAGTCAGGAAACACGGACACATCAGGTATGTACACGACGAGAGAGGCAGGCGTTTGATACACCACACGTTAATTTGCACTTACACATAATACACGCACATGTACGTCTGTAGACGTACAGCGACGGGGACAAAGACACGGAACACGCAGCCACACGACATCCTCGTGTACTTCCGGAATCACCGGAAGTACGGCGACACGCAATATTAATCGACTAACAACGAAATCTTTTAGTCCTATGCATCGTTTCTAGCGGTCTTTTGTTTTTGTTAGAGATAAGAAGAACAGGAAATGACGATGATAATGAAGACACAAAAAGAAAGAAAGAAAGAAAGAAAAAAAAAAAAGAACTAGAAGAGGACAAAGGCGCAAGAAGAAGTACGTAGTGGCGCTTTGCAGTTCTAATATGAGCTCTGAACTATAAAACGCGTTGTTTGTTACTTGAACACCTAAAAGTCTATGATATTTACAATTTAAACTGCACACCTCCGCGGATGCAATATCGGCAGCAGATAAATAGTGGAAAATCACGCGAGACATTCCACGAATTCGGAACTTAAGTGCATAGGCGAACACAATAAGAATCTTATCTGTAATCGGATTGATTTTATAGTACTATACTATATTATTATATTATACATTATATACGTTAATACGTTATGGTTAATCGGCCGGTTATTGCACGGATCAAAATCCGGCAGCCGGACGGTAATGATAGTGTTATACGTTTTAAAATAACGATGTCAATTTTTATTCAAGAGGGCTGGTTACGAAATATTTCACAGCTATTAGGTTGTCCGAAAAGTTTCTTTCGTTTCATAAGGTGATAACAGATGAACAACAATTTCTGTTTTATATTATTTTATTGAATTAGGTATGATCCATTTCGTTCTATTTCTATTATTATGTTCGTACATAATTCAATAAACTAATATAAAACAGAAAGACATTGCGCCTCTATTATATCCTTATAAAACGAAAGAAACTTTTCGGACAACCTAATACATCGTTACACGTTGATATTTAATTGGTTGGGGTGCAATCTTTTTGTTCTACCTTTCTTCTTTGTTTGTTTTTACGCGAGGAAATTTATATATACATATATTTACTTCCTTATACATTATAATATTATATTAACGATATAGGGGTTTTCTGAAAAGTAAGAGAAGGAAAGTAAGAAGGAGAAAGATATAACGTAGAGCCGTGTTGCGCAGATGTCCAGGCGTGGATGCGTGACACGATCATTATACACGCGTACACGCTCGGATTCGTATTTCGCATGGATGAATGGTTAACGTCTACAGCCGACGGACGGACGGACGAACGAAAATGCATATGGATGGTACGTGTGTTTCGAAGCTTAGGAAATCGTGTAACTCGCGTCGGGTAACACGTCGACTCAGTTGAAACGTCGAATCCGCTAGCTATTCAAAGAGCCAAACCGCTACATTGTGATCAAATGATATTACCCGTCGATCTTCTCTCTTTTGCAAAAAAGGGCACTTTGCATAGTTAAGGCTACAACCGAACACGCATATACCTATACATATATATATATATATAGATACATAATTTAATAATATATAATATATATAATAACCAGAATATTAATATATTACGCAGATGATTAAGTATATTAATTAATATATTGGATAATTTATTTTATTTTGTTTTATCGTTTTAATGATTTTATATATGTGTTATTCACTGTTTATATATTACCACGCCAATACACAATTATATACACGGGGACACAAACATGAAACATACATATACATACAGACGCATATATATATTATATATATATATTATATACATATATTATAATTATATTACAATAACACGTTATATGCAGAATTTATTATTTATTATTATCGGATGGGGCGGGGCGAATTTGCGTCTTTTAAACGTTAAAACTTTCGACTTTTCTTTTCTTGTCGTCTCCTCGTTTTCCTCTTTTCTCATATATCAACTTCCGTTGCGATACGACTATGAGATTCAAATCTCTGCTCGTCTTCGCGTCTATACATATTTTTTCTATTCTTTTTCTTCTTCTTCTTCTTCTTCTTCTTCTTCTTTATATATATATAACCACATTTTTTCTTTTTATCTCACACCAAATATTTATATACGATAGCCGAGTGTTCCGAGTGCTGGTCAAAGAGAAAATCCGCAAGACGATCCAAACGATATCGTATTAGAATTTAGGATTTCACAGGGAGAAAATGTAACGAAATTTTCTTCGATCCTTCCGTCCTCCATCTACATACGTCTACGACTTCGAGCTCGTCGAAATATCATTGTTTTCCGTTTCGAACGCGATCCCAGTACCACTCTGTGCGGGTCTATCTTCGTTTCAATTATAATTATAATTGTGCAGTTTGAAAATGTTTACGAGTTTCTTAATAGATCGGTCGTCGAGATAAAACTTCAAGAGCCGAGATTGTGGAAAGTTCATGATGGACAAGTGAGTTCTCTGTAGTTTGAAATTTTATGACTCTTTTAATAGACGCCGGGGCGAGATAAAATTTTTAGGTCGCGCAGCATTCTCGGAAGGATTTTTAACGCGGCGTGATCTATTCTTTGGAATTTTATGATTCGTTCAGTGGAGGTGTAGCGAAATTTTAGCAGTATCCGAAGTTAAAGTTGGTGGTAGAAAAAGAATGATTGTGAAGTTCGCTAATTTTATTTACGTCTGCTGTGGTTACGTTAAAGAGTTCTCTCTTAACTCACATAAGTGGATTTTCGTCTGTTTACAAAATTCTATGCTTAATTAGTGTTTCTCACTCCGAGAAAAAATGGAGTTATCTTTATATAACAGTGTATATCGTGGAATAAAATTGTTTAAAATCACTTTCGAGTAATTGAAAATCCGCCTAGGAGGTATCTTTAAAAAGGCTTAGAATTTTTACAAAAACCATCTAAATTAAAAGTGGATCTTACTATAAGCACCTGGTGTCTAAAGAACAAGTGAAACAAAATTCTATAAAATCATCTCGAAGTAATCTGTGACACGCGTTATGTCTTTATCACATTCTTTGTAATTTACATACATGAAATTATGCAACGCGTAATTCCGACTACTCACTTTCCATTCGCAGTTCTTTATCTTTGAAATGCCAGGGCATTCACTCTCACGCATTCCGTACGAAGATATTTATCGTTGTTTTGCTAGAGGAGTGACGCGTCTAGAAAAATTGTCAATTTTGAAATGGCATCTGCAAAAATGAATTCTAAAAGCACGTTATTCGCTATTATGGAGGTCACTGTTATGTCATAGTTCCTCAATGAAATTTAATCGATAGAACGGGAGAACGTTGTCACAACTCAGAACAGACCTTTCAACTCTTTTCTAAACGACAAACAATTTTATTACAGGTGATCGGAATCCAAAAGCTATTAATTAAATTATAAAAGAACGATACCATTTTCATTGCTAAACAGTAGAGTAATTCATAATTGTTTGCTCCAAATCTTTTACTTCCCGAAGAATTTATTTTTCTTAGTTTGCATTACTAACGAAGCAACAATGCACTACAGTTACAAATTGCATCAAATTTCATGAAATACACTCTGAAAACGAAAGATACGTTAGATAGACGTTTATACTAAAAAAAAAAAAAAAGTACATAAACTATTCTCTAATTTCTCAATCCACTTGTGCAGAGTTAAGAATTGTTTTATACAATCTTCACGTGGTTCTAGAACTTCGTAGTAAATACTTAGGAACCGTGTTCGTCCTATTCATGCTCGTACACCGGGAATTCGCGTGTCTGACTAGTTACGGGTATTTCCCCTGCTGCTCTCGCAGTCGATACGTGTACACCTGGGCTTCATTGGCTAACTTTCACAGCAGATCGATGGGCAGCGCATGAAATTGCGTCTGAGTAGCATGTTAGGCTACGGTTACACGTAATTACTAGTTAACGATGTCCGAGTTTCGCGTAATATTCCGATTTTTATCCAACATCACGACCTTACAAGGCCCTTGAAGCATGAATGCAGTCGAACTATTATCGCGTCGGTGAAATTGCAACTCGACTACGGACGACGATCTCGTAGCACGTGTACCGTGCAGTCTGTCGAAGATTTTCCAGTAATATTGGTAGCTCGTTCGAGTTTTAAAGAAATCGAGAAAGTCGACCGACTTCGCTGTAAATTGAAAATTCAAATTGTTGAAATCGTCGACATTTTTCTATTAGCTTTCTAGTAGCTTCAGCTCTTTTTATTCGTCGAGTTTGTATTTTATAATAATCGTTGAAAATCTTAAGATTGTCAGTCGGAGTAATTTATTCAAAATAGCTTGTTAATGGCTTGTCCGGAAAATTCGTAATTTTATAAAAGAAACGCATTATTATATAATAATATGCATTTTTTGGTGGTATTCCGCCGTTCCCTGGATAGCTTTATAATCTCTTTTCCAAAAAGCTCGCTTCTTCCGACAATGGGTTCTTTGAAATAGTTCCCGCAGTCCCCTAGACTATACAATTTTTGTCGTAGAAATGAACGTTCTATGAAGACCGGAATGAATGATAGTCAGACGATGCTCGTGAATCGGAACGGACGGGGTTGAATATTTCTTGCCCGCTTTTCTTTCCTCAATCTCGTTATATTGGAAAGCAATTAAAATTTTCAGTCGTTCTATTTAATATCCAATTAATCCTAATATGTATCTGAATTTAGAATTTCATTTTTCGTAAGAAATACAAAGCACACAATATAGAAAAGTACTCGTATAAAGAATCCAAAGCATCGTACTGTTTGCAACGTTTAATGGATGAAACAAATTTCTGCTTAGTGCAAAATTCATAGAAATACGAATTCGAATAAACATCCGCGGTATAATATCGAATAATCCTGTTCCAGTCACGCCAAATACACAGTGGAACATTTTCGCTGTCAGAAACGTTACGATTTTTCCGAACAGTCCAATGAAATCGACAGGAACAGTAGGAAGTATTAAAATTACGCTCGAGGAAATGTTTTAAATCACGCTTAGCTCGAAGGGTTAATTCGAATCTGCACGAAGCAAACATTCGAGCGTGCATCGTCGTGGCACGTTCTTGTTCTCTTTATTCTTCTAAAACAGTTTCATATCGTAGTTCGGGTTTGAAATAAGAACGATTAAAGCGAAGTAACCGGCGAGCGCCGACGAAGGGGCTAGAAAGGATTAAAATTGCTTTCCGCGCGAGTAAGAAGTTACAATTATTACGTGGCAGCGATTCGTAGATCCGTTTAAAAAGATCTCGCCGTTTCAAGATCTTCCAAATTTATTAAGACACTCGGGTCGTCTGAGATCTTCGCGAGACTCGAAACTTTCGAGCGACGATTTTCGTCGGCCAGCAATTTCTTCCGCCACACATTTCCACTCGATCGTAGATTTATTCGGAAATTAAAATAGTAAACGATTGGAGTGTCTGAATTAAAAATTGCTGGAAGAAATACTACGACAAGAATTCGATCCTCTATTTTCCTACTTTGAATATATTCGATTAATTGGTCAGATTGTTGTGTTGTATAGAATGCTGTTTAGTAGCTGTTCGAACGAAACGAAGTTTTCGTGTTCCCGCGACGTTCTCCAACGATTTCTATGTTTTATGCCCGCGTTGCATGATACTTTACATTTTGTCATTCGATCTCTTATTTGCATTCGCGAAATTATTTCTGATAGATCGAAAGCGAAAATAGTTGTTTCTGGAGTTGCAATTTCGACGTTTAATTTTGACGAAGGCTAGATCAGGGGAACGAAGTATTACGAAGAAGTTAGTTGGAAGCTATAACTCACGTTCCTTTTGTTTAGAAAGTTGAAGAAAGTTGAAGAATTTTGAGGCTGATCGCATTTTCGATTCACTTTTCCACAAAGGAATTTCTTCTTGATGCTTGACTTTCTCAAATGGAAACTTCTAATGTTGGATTCTGGTACCTCAATCAAGGTATTCATCAAAAGTTATTAACTCACGGTTAAAACTTGGAAGATCATTCGTATTCATTTTAAATATCTACGATCTCAATTTTCATACATTCACCATGGACTCCATATTATTTCGAAGAACAATTAATAGCAGAAAAATTGTACATTCTGCTGGCAATAACAAATCGTTGAAATGGAACCGTTTACTTATGTTCAAAAGTTTTTAGTATTGGTATCTCACGTCTTAAATATCAAAAATCATCTCTGCGCATTCATATATATATCTTTATATTCAAGGAAAGTTAAAAGAAGATAAAAGAAGAGATTTATATTTCTGGCTATCGATCAGAATAATTCCTTGATATCGTAATAATCGATGATAGGACAAAAACTTAATCGCGTAACGTTAGCCCATTAAATTGAAGCTTTAGAAGAAACTCATACTTCATACTTACGAATCCAATAAATTTTCACGAAAAAGAAGGAAAAACGGAAGAAGGAACAAGAAGGAATGTATATATATATTTCTGGCTACCATGGCCGGAATAACTTGCAGCAATATGTCTTTCTCTTTGGTATCTTAATAATCGATTATAGCGCGAGATTTAATATGCGATATTTGCTCATCGAATTGAAATTTCGGAAAGATAACGTTTCACGTATTCCAATCTGATAAATTCCACGAGTAACAAAACTAAAAAAAAAAAAAAAAGTGGATGGAAATTGTATTTCCGGCAACCAATCAGAGACTTCGAAAATCGGGTTATCATGTCAAATTGGTCATTCTTGAAACGCTTCACGAAATGCACTTGCAGAGAGCGGTTTAGAGGAATTAGTCGTCCGCGTCACGGATACATCCGGCGGATAATTTCACGGAACGACGGACGCGTGTCGTCGTGGCTGGACGGGCTTTTTATTACAAGAACTGCACCGTCCACGCGACGCGATATATAATTAGTCGCGCGACCATGTCTATCGATCGCAATTCGCTCTTGACGTTGTCGTTCCCTTTTTGAATTTCGTGTTGATACGGCTGCACATGTTCGCCGGTTCTCGAGCACTGCCAATTTCGGAATTGTTGGCGCGCGCAGTTTGTCAAAAATGGGTCGTGTCCAAATAACTGCAGACACACACACACATATTCTATTAACGAGGTACAGGGTGATTCGTGATACGACCGGAAAGAACGTGACTTCTCACGTAAAAAGAAGATTTTGTAACGTCGTGTCAGAATAAAATTGTTTCTTAGGAATCGTCGAGAGATTAAAAAAAAAAGAAAAGAAGAAATTGAGGTCTTTAATTTTTATACGAGTTTCTTCGAAGTTTCTCCAAACTGAGTCCAAACTGACACTTTCTTAATTTCTCATTAAATTCACTATGTAAGTAAGATATCGATGCTTTGTTTTATGATTTATCTCGTAGCTGTGTAAAATCAGTCGGATACACGTGTAACTTGGAATGCGTTTGTCCTAAAGATTTTCAATTTCACGCGCTGCCAAAAAGATTCGCGAATTCGAAGTTCCGGTGCGTGTGTGTTTCGCGAATGTTCAAATTTAATTTCCTGAAAAACGACGGCCTATACGAACAGATCTTGTCCTATATCCTTATTCCCAGTTTATTCGGAAACGAAATTAATTTTCAATAATTCTAACGATACTCCGGTGCACGCGTACTTCACGAATTCCTAAATTCAATCTTCTCCAAAACTGCCATACGGAACGACCTTATTCTACATTCTCGACTTCCATATTTTTACATGGCCAACTAGATCCTTTACCGTTGCACTATAATTTCAGTTCGCGACCCTGCATCGTACGATACTATACAAATATTAGTATTTTTGGTATAACACCGTACAAAATACTATTATCTACAAATCTGGCTGTATCATTGGCGAGTAGACGACTGACCATAGGTCAGCTAAATTCTCCCCGTGCGATCGAACGAGATTCTATCGATAGAAAGAAAAAAAGGAAAAGAAAAAGAAAAGGAGATCTGTGGGAACAGTGGGGAATTATTGATCGTTTCATTAACGGTGCATGCACACACAATGGTTCGCTGTAGAATAAAGATCGCGGTGGGAAAGTTTTTCGGCGAGAGATCGATGCAGTTGGTGGCTAGAACGCGTGAGTTAAACGGCACTTTGGCCGATCCTTGAGTCAGCCACGGGAAAACGCGGCGGGGGATCGTTAGCAACCGTCCAGACGAGCATCGTCGAGCAGCCAGGCCTTTTCCGTTTGCACGAGCACACGGTGTGTGCCTGTCGTACCGTGGCAGTTCTGTTGTTACGCACTCGCGGCCCTATTTCTTCTTCGCGCGCTCCTCTCAGCGCTAGGGGTTGAGAGGTGTACACGCTCGACTTAGAGAAGCGTAAACGCCGACGTTGAACATTCAACGGCAGGAGAAAACGATCAAACGAGCATCGATCGCAGTTTCTTTTCTCGCTGGTTAATCTCTCGACTTAAATTGGCTTATCGTATTTCTCGTTTCTTTTATTTTCCTTCTTCTGTTTCCTTTTTTTTTTTTTTTTTTTCGTTGGTTGATTTTTTAGGAGAAGATTATCGTGTTTTCGTAAGGGTTGGAGCTCGTCCACTGTTTGATTAAAAACTTTCATTTCCGAATTATTTGACCCTCAGTGGGCAAACTCAGTGGGTCGTTGGCGACGCGAACGAAATTTCATCTCTGAATTTCTGTCGAACGAATTTTTGGTTTCATGGGGAAAACGGCCAAATGTTTGACTCGAGCGATTTTTACATTTTACAAAGCGTAGAATAGTAAACAAATTAGCTTGTTTCCTATTCTATGACGAGAATCGGTAATCGGTGCAAGTGTGTCGATATTTAGAAACGTGTAAGAATCTTTTACGAATGGAATATAACTTACTTGTGATTCTGCGATTAGCTTCTAACGAAAACGAAAACGTTTTACTTGGTAATTGTAAATGTGTAATTATACGATTATCCTGAGAACCAGTGGGCTAAATTGAAAATGCTTTATGTACTGCCTTATGATTTGCAGGGTAATTAATCTAGAGTATTAATGAAGGCTCGTCAAACGAGACTAAATCGATCGAACAAAATGTCGAGAAGGTTAATTGTAAATAAGCTGGTTCTAACTAGCGATTAACTTCGTCTGTAGGTTCGTAGGTACTGATTAAAAGTTACTATGTAATAGAATACGACTTTGGTTTAATATATCGTATTCTCGTATTCTTGGTATGGTAATTTGGTAATAAAACGTGGGTCAGAGTATTTCACATATTTACACGTTCTTTAATCTACGTCGTGTTTAATAAATATAGTCGATAATAAAATTAGGAGTATAGTCATATTGACACAAACGATTTAATGGACTCGAGAAAATATCACGAAGGAAATAACGTTGAAGCAATAAAATCTCAAACGAAACGTTTTGAATGAAATCATTAATTCATATATTCGATCAGTTCTCATTCACTTTCACAAATTTGTCAACTTTTTATTGAGAAACGCAATTTTACGCGAGCTTCCTCTTAACGTAACACGGACTTTGAAGAAGTGTCATACTGTCATGCGTCAGAAAGATATTTCTCTTATTTCGATCGCTTGTACAACAATTTTCTTTTGTTCTTCCATTCTTGATCTCCGTTTGCTGTCCGCTTCGTTCTCCGCCTACATTTATCTCACTTTGAACCTTATTGTTCTCCTTATCGAAATCGGTCCTGAAACGAGAGAAAATTGTCCTGAATTTATGCCAAACTTGCGGAATATGCGTTCTACTTCATCGTGGCAGATAGCTGTATGCATATGGGATGTTGTGAAAAAATGACGTCGAAATTTTCTTCGACATTTTCATTAGCGAGATATCGTAAAGAAGAAATTTGTAAATTAATTGAATGCAAACAATCGAGGAATTAAATAATTCTTCATATTTGATAATTGCCTGTAAAAGGAAAAAGAAAATATTTAGATCGAATATTTAAATATTCGCGGATCAAATGGATGGTAAATAGGAAATTGAAGTTTCTTTAATTGTAACGATATTTATTTGAAAACGATGTTCTCTGAAAATATAGGAAGCAGAAATTACAATAACTATATCGTTATTAGAAACCTTTCATTTACAAAAACGTTCACACGAAACTAGTTTCACGAATAGACTTTAAATTCTTCTTATTACAAATCTTAATAAATTTCGTGGCTATCGCAGACACTCAAATTGCAAATCAGCTTAACATTCTCACCATTCTATAATCTCTATAAATGTCTAATTACACGAAACTGAATCATCCTTGAAACTTACCGGACCAGACACGATCTAGCGAATGTCATTCCGTTCACTCGATAAAATTTTTATCAAATGTCCACCGAGCAATCATAATTGTTAGAAAAATAATAAATTACCAAAAGATGCGCGCGTGAAGAATAAAAGTTGGAGAATTACGAAGCTATAAAGGGTAGAAAGCGAAAAGCGTAGCTTATTTCGAAGACAACCCCTATGCGTACAGCGTTTCATACGTACACACATACACACACACGCGCGCGCGCGCGTGCATGCACGCACAGGGTTAGAGAAATATTTCCAAAGGTATTTGCGGAGATCGACGGACAGAGCTGCTCGTTACGCCTTTAGTATTCGATCGCTATGCGAACCATTCGAAGAGCGACGCGTATTTCGAGCTGACGGGACGAAAAACAAGGAGGGGATGGAGAATGGCGCCAGGAACATGCTGCATAAGGATCTCGATGCGGCATTATCGTGAGTCGAACCATTGACGAGATCGATGAAAATTATTATCTCGATGTCGATTTATCTTTCGACGTCAAACGTCTTCTATAATTTCCATGAATCCATTTTAACATCGAATTTTTCAGGACAGAGAAGTTATCGTTGGTGGGAATATTTCATCGACGAGGATAATAAAAATTATCCTGTTTGTCCGTTCGAACATCGAACAAAGAAATTCTTCGTCCCTTTCATCTCTTGTGTTAATTTTAACAGCGAATGTTTCTTCATCTACGGGCAAGAATTATTATCAGTTGCTATCAGTAAGCTTTTTATTCGTACGTGAACGTTAAAAAAGCAAATTCTTCGTCTTTTGTAATTGACATCGATCCTTTAAGAATCCTTTATTAGAATAACATTGTTGGTCACGTGGCTCTTTCATTTTAACGGCTCTTTAGAAGAAATATAGGAATTAAATATTGCGATGAGTACATCGATTAGTAGCAATGCAATAGTACGGTAGTAGGAATTCGATAGTAAATTGATAATCGATTAAAACAAGGCCTACGAAATATATACATATAGGGTACCTGCGAACAGAGGATCACAGGGAATCTGTAAATCTTCTTCAAGAATAGTCCACGTTTTAACAGCGTTTTGCCAATTTCTTCGCGTGCGTTCTTGACATCGAGTGGCAATCATCTACTTCACACGCCTAATTCGAGCTTTAATTCCCGTAACGGACTTTCGAGTTAACAAATACAGACTGGCTGAACATCGTTTAAACGACGTCAACCCCACTAATTGCAACACAAAAAACTTAACTATCTCGTCAATGAAATACCTTGAATCACATCCGCGTGTTCTACCTACTTTAGACGTTCCACTCTATTTTATTTCGTTTCTTTCTTTCCAGAAGAGAGTTAATAACGCTTTGATAGAAGTTTGTCGCGTTCTTCAGCGAAAAACCTTTGTTCGATAGTCAGGAGTGGAGGAGGACGGAAAGGGGGAGTTCTATAGTAGTTCCGATCGCAAGAATCAAGTTTCCTTTTGCCAGTAAGTTTCATCTTGGATACGGTTTTCTTTCTCGCCGCGATTTTTGGCACTCGTTCGTTCGCAGTCGGTATCTGACTGGGCAAGGTTTGACCAGGAAAAACGAAATCAGACGCATGCTCTCACATACATTCACACGTAATTGTACACATACCGAGAAGTTCATCTATCTATCAGATGAGAGAGACCAGAAAACATATCCGTACGAAGTTATTTCTATGGAACGCGTAGAAAACACACGGGAACATGACGTACATACATGTATCGACTAGTCGAAAGAGAGAAAGATGAATCGGAGTGAAAGAGGCGCGAAGGGGAAAGAAATACTCGGCACACATTGAATCCACAAAATATCGAATTAATCCGGTCTGACGGCCTCTGTCCCAGATACGTTGGTCACGGATCATCTGGCTGTTATATCGGAACCTGTATTAATTAAACGGAAATCTCTACTATGTACTATTATTACTATCGACTACACTACTACTATTATTACTACCGCTATTACTACTATTACTATTACTACTACCATTACTACTACTATTGCTACTACTACTGCTGCTGCTAATACTATTACTACTACTACTACAACTACTACTATTAATACTATTGCTACTATTACATGATAGGTATTTATATATTTACAATTGCGTGGTGTGGAGTGGAACATTGTGATATAATAGATTGGTGCTAACACCTTATTGAAATTGAAGATGAATTTAAAGAAATGAAACAAAAGTGAAAAAAAAAACGACAAAAAAAAATGAAGATGAAGAAATCGTGCAATATTTGCGAGAATAGGGGAAAAATGCGGGCCGAGGCAGCTGTCACTGGCCGAAACGCGCGTTAAGTTTTCCGTGGTGTTAAAACCGTGGCGAGGAGAATGGAGCGAGGCACAAGACGAATGAAAATCACGTTTCCGTTCACTTTTCCAAGCCGTCGCGTCGCGACAAAACGCACCGGTCGATCCCGTTCGCGTAAATTCTTCCGACGTCTGACAGAAGAAAATGAAAAAAAAAAAAAAAAAAAGAAAAAAAGAAATACGGTTGTTCGCCAAAACGGAACCGGATCGTCGTATCGTTTTGTTCGTCTGTGAAATCGGGGATCTCTTTGTCCAATAACTTTGTCCACGCTTCGTTTTCCCTTTTTCTTTCGAGCACTCGTTATCTGTATCTTGATACCTTGATATCTTGATATTTTTCATATGGAATTCGTCTGACTCAGCCAACATTACTCCAAGTTAAAGAAGGTTTAGTCGAAGGATTTGTTAATGCGAAAAATATATTGCGAAATATTTAGATTTTTATTGCAAGTGTCTCTACAAGGTTGGTTTTTTAGCCTTCGATCGGTTAAAACGTAGAGAATGTCACTTATTATTCGTTAAATGGTCCAATCTTTAATTGATTAGTGGATCTAACGCTTAATGTTCGTTATTAGTATTGTGGCGTATGTTAAAACGGAATTTTATCGATATTTAACGTTAACCCTGTCTTTCGTATAATCAGATGTAATTTTGTAATTACATCTCTAAAGGTGTTGACAACTTAAAACAAATTTAGCGATTTCGACGTACAGTAACGGACAAGGGTGCTAAAGATTATTGCAATTGTTTTAATCACTTGAATGCCAAATTTGCGCAATTAATCTGCCTTGTTGTAACGTAGAATTATCGCAACTAGAGTAAAAGTTCATAATTCGATCAGAGCAAGTTCGTGAGAAATGAGGATAATTAAATCCAAGTGGTATAGTTTAATTGTTTTCCACGTTAAAGTTACATCGTTTTACAAGCGACGAGTGATCGATATCCGACAAATGTAACCATTCGAAAATCCATAAAACGAAAACATCGTTTCATCAACATCAAACTCAAGGTATGTTAACATTTTTCACGATGACTCTTAGAATCTCGGGACCAACTTCGATTTTCGTTACTGTATCCTCGAAATTGCTGGGAACAGTGACATTGGCCAGAAAAATTGGCCCGTGTAAGCAACGCGATACGGCGTGATCCATTCGATCGAGTGGCACTCGAGGAATCAAGTGCGATCGAAGCGCGATAGGGGAAAATTTGACGGACGAATTCGTTGGTTTAATCGTAGGATAAAAAGAGGGAAGAGAAAATAGAGGGAGGAAAGGGAAAACGAAGAGGTGAGGCGAGGGTGCGAGAAAGAAGTCGACGAACGCGCGACGAGAAGAAAAGAAACTATGGCTGTGCAAGTGAATATTATGAGTGTAGTTACATAGGTGTAGGTGTTACCTAGGGTCTAGGCTTAGCTGATCATAGGATAAGGAGCACGTTTATGGCGTTTTGTTTTCAGCTCGACGAGCGACAGCTGCCCGTTTCGCCCTTGTACATTACCGAACTAAATAACAAAAAAAAAGTACTATTATTAATATCTCTTTATATTGTATATTAATATATACAAAGTACGAATTAATCATGGATATATATGTATATACACACACGGTATATGTATATATCTATCTTCGTATGAATATAAATATAAATATATATATATATATATATACATTTTGTTATTTTTCTCGGGGGATAATATATATATATATATATTAAAAAAAAAGATACTGTAATAATTGTAAATCGTGCGCGCGGGGAAATCGTGGTTCTCCACGCGCGTACTAACTGAGCGTGTTCTACTCGTCATTCGAAAGGAAACAAAGAAAAGAAAAAACGAAAAAAAAAAAAAGAAAAGAAAGAGTACTAATAATGGTAATAGGTAAAAATAATAATAATAATAATAATAAATAAAATGAAAAACGACGGCAAGTGTGAAAAAGAGGGGAAAATACGAAGAGAAACTTAAGATTAACAAGTGAGAGAAGAAAAAGAATTGACGCGAATTGTCAGACTGAAAGTTGTGATTTTGCATGGCAAGTGTATATATAGGGAAAGAGGAAACCAGAAAAAAAGGGGAGGGGGGAAATAAAAACCTCTGCGTATATAGATTCAACGGTATAAGTGAGAAAGGCGAGAAGGGTTTAAGGGATAGAAGAAAAATGAAAATGAAGAATTCGTTAAACCGTTGCATTTTCGCGTGTGTGAGAATGAACCAGAAAAAAAGCAATGTGCGAACGAAAGAGAGAGAGAGAGAGAGAATATGAGCGCTTCAGCGTATATGCGTATGAAAGAGTAACAAACGATGAGTGAATATACACTAGTATGCATGTCAAACAAAAGAAGAAGGAACCAAATCGACGCGAAATGTCCTTCCTTTACCCCCATACCTTCACCTTCGTCCCCTGGAATCCCGAAATAATAAGAAAGCATCTCGCTTCCCTTTCGTTCTTTTTCACTTTCGTTACGTGGAGCTCCTCCAGCACCATCTCGCTTCTTTCTCTTCCTTTTTTCTTCCGTTCCTTCGTTTATACTTCGTTGCGACACTCTACATGCACAGACACACAATACAAAACGTGAAAATCGGAACAGAGAGAGTCGAACCTAGCTAGACGAAAGTGTTGTATACACATATCTGATCGAACGACCAATAGTCGGCCACTATGAGAACCTTTTGTGTCTCATCGTCAATCGGACAACGTCGACCACGCAGAGATCGCGTCGATGACGAGGGAACGAGGCCAGTCGGATCATCGAGCTGTCTGTCTGTCTTTCCATTCGCATTGAAGGCGCGTCCTGCATCACGTTGAAGGTGTTGGTCGTTAGCGATCGTCTTCGACGTTGTCACGATTAAAGGTGGAACTACCCCTGCAAGCGTTAAACGTTGCATCTAGATGCTTTCGTTCGTTACAGTTGTTTACACGATATCGTTCGCGCAGAGAATTTTCATCGATGTGAGATGTTCGTATTATAATACGTCGAGGAAACATTGGTCTAAAATTTGTATCGGTCTTCAACAAACGTGTTCGATTTGCATTAAGCCACAGTTACAGTGGATCTACGTTCTGATGGGCTATCGTTCTAACGGGTGGAACACTCGATAGTCGCGAGAAGACGTATCCACTGTAGCCTTAGACACGACTGACGCTTATAGGGAACACCTTAACGTCGTTTATTGACGAGGAAGAAGACGCTCGAAGAGCCTGTCGCGTGTAAGATGGTCGGTGAGCACAAAAGGTTCGTAAGAAACGTGGCACGCTATGGTCTCCGTCGTTCTGGTTTAAGATCGGACGAATCATTGCGTATCAGTTACATTTTCGGCTCCGACAAACGTACAATAGGCGCACTATCGACGAGAAGAATAGAAAAAAAGAAACGTTGAAAGAAAGAAAAAAAAAAAGAACAAAATCTCAAAAAAATGGAAACAATAAAAACGATTGAAGGAAATCGTGCACGAAAAGAAAATAATAAAAAAAACAAAAAAAAAAAAAAAGAGGAATACACGGAAAGAAATCGAGCAAGCGAAAAACTAACCGCAGACCATGCCGATACAAACGAGGACTAACGATCATAGGGCGTAATTGATTTTATTACCGAGAAGACAAACGTGAGAGAAAAAAAGTAAAATAATTAATAATAATGGGAAAAAGATGATTATTCTTACTACTTCTTATTGTTACTACGATTATATTCTTATTCTTATGGTTATTCTAACATTGCAAGTGTTATGTTACGATTGCAATTATTATATACACCTTTAATTATTATATAGTGTATAGATAATATATGGATGATGAGGATAAATGAAGCAAACATTACAAAAATTTGCAAAAAAAAAAATCCAACAAAAAAACTATGGAGAATTAATCACATGTGCATTTAATGTATTTCATACTAATTTTTTGATTAAACATAATTGTGTGTTAACCGAGCCGTCTATCTTTCTTTTTTCTTCCAGATCATTGTTCTTCTCCCTGCCCGTTAACGTCCGTACGCTACTCGACGTCGAACGAACTTACTAATTACGTACACGCAATCGGACGTTATCCCGCCCATAAGTCAAACATTTGCTAATCTTAAATATGAAATTTATGAAAATTAGATTTATAGCGAGAGTCTTAGAATTCCTATAACACGCAGCATTGACCCACATAAAATGGAAAATAATTCAAAATACTCTATACCGATAAAATTCCCACTCAATCCAAACATGTATATGAAAGTTACAAGATATTCGCAGCAATTATATATTCAATAAAAAATTAATTCTCGTAAAGGATTAAACGTATAATAAACGTTAAAAGTAATCCCAAAGTGAGTATCGGATTCTTTATAAAATACAACGAATGCTTGTTTAAATATCTTGAACTCCGCGGAATATATATTTGCACTAAATACCTTGCAGCTTCTACATACATTTCCAAATTTCTTTCAAACTTTATCGATACAATCGCGATAGTCGAGTCTCGTTACGGTGCTAATGATATTTCTGAAAGTATCGTTCGCGTTGTTTCACCTGACAATTCAAAATGTGAACGCACCGTGTCTACGATAAGATCAATAATGCAAAACTTGGGTTCCAGTCAACCGAGAAACGATCGTCGATCATCGTACGGAGGTTAACGCAGTCGCAAGTGGGGCAAGTTTAGCGTGCGAACGCGATCATCGAGCGTCCGAATCATCGTAATTTCTGCCAGCTGTGATACCTGGTTTTAACTAGGGCACGCGTCTCTAGAGACGGTCGACAGCAACAGTTTCATTTCGTTTGAAGCGTTTCGTTTCAGATCACTGTGTGTGTCGATCGTCAGTTTCAGGCAGAGACGTCGCGACGCTGTTTGCCGTACCCGTGTCTCTGCCGATACATCCGGCTGCTGTCGTCGGATCCGGTGGTCGGACGTATCGCTGTTGGAAAAACTAGACTATCGGGGCCGCGTTCAAACGTCCGATAATTCGTTCAGGCCGGATCTCTTTCCGCCATTTCTGACGATCCTCGCGTCCCGTCGTTGTCACGCTGACCAATTTTCCTTCGTCCACCGACACCGCGTGCATCGCTTCAGTTTTATTTTCCCTGCCGCTTCAACGCTCGCTGGCTTGTTATCCGCGACGAAACAAAGCGACAGTTTTGTGATTCCTGGCTTTGGAACGAGTCGAGAGGATTCCTTGTTAACCGGCAGCCAGCTTTATCGTTCCTTTTATTGGTAGTTGAAATACGGGGCGATGTTACGGAGTTCATATCTCTGGCGTTGGCTGATAAGAAGCATAATTGTCTCGTGGGTTAGTGGTATGGATTTGGAGTAATCGTAAAACTGTTTAATCGCAGATTAGCATAGGTAATTGTGGATTAACGTAAGTTACAGCTTGTAAAGATGATTACTTTTTACTGATATTGATATTTAATCTTTTTTTAACGTATGTTTAACTGCTATTTAATGTCATTCTAATCGCAAAAGCGCTATCTATATTGAAATATGATGTTCGACTTTAAAAATGGAAACTTCTATCAAGTTGTACACTTATGTATAATTAACGATTATTCGATTGGGATGAATTGAACCGCGTGATAATTTGCTCATGAACGTCAAATTATCTTGCAACACAAAGTTACACCTATAATTCGTAAAAAAAGGTTGAGTTAAAGAATTACATTAAGAAATTAGAAAATTGAACAATCAATAACAAAATGAATAACAGAAACGTCGTCGTCAAAATACTTCAAAGAAGGTCCTCGCGCAACCGCCTAGAAAATCGAGACAAATCGTCGATACCAGTTACATTTGCATTTCGTTTTCTGACAGCAACGCAACAAGTCCCTGCTATCGTTTCAAAGACGTCGAGAGCGTCGAAGTAGAACGAGTGACAGAGAAAGACCATTTCTCTTTCGTTCTTTCACGTTGATACTTCCGATCTGTTTCCTGAAAGCCGTGAAAAGGCGTTCTTGCGTTCAACGCGAAAGGCATTTTGTCCCGCTTGAATTATTAATTCAATTCCACGGCGTATCGATGCATTACCTTTCCAAAACTTCACACGCGTAGTAACATTCCTATGAATAGTTCGTGTGTGTGTGTATTTTTTTTTTTTTTTTGTTTGTGAGTGTTTGTATAGATCCTGCGCTAAGCTACGTGGCAAAAGATCGTATTTTAACATGTTTAGTGTCCGTAGGATTTTGTATCGATATCCATCTATTATATAATCCTGCAGGATTTTATATTTGTGCAGCGTTTAGTGATCGAACATATAGAAGTATAAACTTTTCCTAATTGCCTTTTCGCAATCAGTAATTCGACTGTTATATTCTGGAAGTATAAACGTAGCGCAGAGACTACCGTATCGCAGGTGGATCAGCTTGGTCAGATTTACAAACGATACGATCCAAGTGCTATATGTGTTAGGAACGAAACTTCAAGTTAGAAAATAGCTTGTGCAAGAGTACTTTTAGGTAGTCTTTCTCAGGAAAAATTCCAATATTTCAATTTCTATCGTCGTTTTCATCCCGTTATACAAATAAACATATGCGAGCCAGCTTCTACTTGGCGGAGGAATGCACAGACCAAAGGTACAAATTACCTGGACTTGATAAACGATACGATTCAGTTAAATACAACGCGTCTAATTGTAACGAACGAGATCCGAAGCTGCGTAAACGGCAAAGATCCTAATCGATTCCTAATTCCACGAGAGAAACTCCAATATTTTCAATTCCTCCCACCGTTTCGATCATCTCGTACGAACATACGTGAACCAGTTTCTACCTGGTGAACAATGTTGCACGGACGAAAATTGTTGAATTGCAAATAGCTTCTAAGATTAATAAATAGGAACTGTATCCACTTCCTGCGAGTTAACATGCAGCCTTACACGCACACGTGCGCACGCTGGGGGCGGAGAGAACGCGAAACAGAATCGAAATTCGAATCGAAGCAAAAAAAAGAAAGAAAAATAGAAAAAAAAGAGAGAAAGAGATAGAAAAGAGAAAGCCAGAAATAGAGAGATGACGCGGCGACGCATTTTCGTCAGGCTTGCGCTGACCCTGTGGTTTCTGTTGTTGCAGAGCTGAAAAATTGGCGGATATCGCAAATATTTGAGAGACAGAGTAACACCGACGAGAGGAGGCGGTGCTCGTTGTGCGGTAAGGTCGTGTCGAACGTGCGCAATCACTATTACGTGCATTTCCCGGGAAAGTACGCCTGCCCGCTCTGTCCTGCGGTTTACACGCGTAGCGACACGCTGCTTACGCACACGCGTACTAAGCACGCGCACGCGCAATAGCGCACGCGTGCGTGCCGACAACTGCGGATCTAGCGCGACGATCCTTTACAATCGATCGTATTCCAAAGGCTCTTCTTAACATCCAAAATGATATCTCCGTATCATCGCGGTTACACGTTTTTTCGCGTTTTAGGATGAGTTTCCAGATTTTCGAAAGATGCAGCTGCTTTTTCATTATTTGTATTTTGGAACGGTTCTGGCTGATTTCGTCGTCTTCGTGGTTGAAAATGAGTGGAATGATTTTTCACTAGAAGCAAGTTGTTGCGTAGGAGAAAGGTCGACGTCGAATCGTTTCGTGACGAAGAATTTGTATGCGGTGTTTTAAGGAGAAATGTTAAGTTGCTACGGAAACATGTAATGTTACGTACGAGCTATATATATATGTTTTTTTCAATGTATAAATACGTAGTAGGTTTCGTAATGTTCGAGCTTGACGATTAAATGAAAGGGCGTGTCTGGATTCTAAACTCACCTTGCTACCACTCGTATGTGTTCAGATTAAAGCAAAGTGAGGTATAATGACAGAGGATGTATTTATCTAATAGGATCGTACATCAGTGGCGTTCGTTAATAGGGTAGACGATTTATTATTCCTCTAGGTCGATGCACACGATGTACGTAATGAATTTGTAATTTTCTGACTGCCAAAGACATTTCGTTACGTTGTGCACTTGTATATTTCGTTGAACTTTCATCGTCACAGTTTAAGCGTTCAGTTGCGTTGCATTGCATTAAGATATGTTGTGATGTTCGTACATTTCTTTCTCGCGATTCGTGAAATTGCACGTATGGAAAGTATTACGTTGTGTTTACTTTCTTACAGCGTAATTAATAGACGTTCAATTTCTATATAGAATGAAGTTTCGTTTCAAGAATTTGCATACATTTCTTCATATTATATATTTTTTATATTTCAATTTATAGGTGGGTTACGTAGAGTACGTTAGGTTTCGGGTAATTTATAATAATATTCCGTATGTTGTAAACTGACTAAAAACTCACATGGATACCTATAGAATCTCGTATTTACTATTTCACCGGTTTAGTTTCTATACAAACTAAATAAATGATTTCAAACTGTGGATATATCATACCTGGTTATTCGATATAGATATTCCTTCGTCGTTTCAATTTCGACTGATCTCCTGTCTTGTTCTGCTATTTTAATTTCCACGCAGATTGCTACTAAAGAGATTGAGGATTTATATTTATCTTTCCAAATTATTTTACGCATTCTGAAACTGAGAATCTTCTCTTTCATGTATGATTCGACCTTTTTGATTTTCATATATATATATGTATGAAATATATAAGCATCTTTTTTAGGGATTCAATGATATACGAATCTTTACAACTATGGTGATCAAAATTTAATATTTGAAACATACGAAATACATAAATTAAACATATTTGATATTCTATTCAATTTCTATCTCTTCAATTGCATTCGTAAGTTTATGTAATTGGATATAAAAATGTTTCAAAAACTTTCGTATCATTCTTCCTATTACAAAGTTGCAAGTCTTGTACAGAATGAAGCACACGCTTCGAAGATTCACACAGAGATCTAAATAATCTATAGACACCATTCTGTCCTTTAAACATCTACGTAAACCACGTATATCTACACTTGGAAGATACGTGTAAGGCACTCAGATGTTCTGTGTTATGTATCTCGGTATCTCAACTTCTACCAACTTCCGTAGATCAATCGCGTCATCGTTTCAAAGATTCATAGAGACGTACGGATATTCTATCCTGCTCCATGATCTTAACTTTCAAAGGATCTAAATATCCACTGTTCTTCAAACTTCATCGCCCAAAGTTAGCTGTAATTGTATACAATTTTAGAAAGATGAAGAATTTAATAATTTCTAGAGATTATTTAATAAATATCTAATAGCAAATAAAGTTAGTTTATTTATTGGCAGAAATCTGAAATTGAGAAAACTTCTGCCAATATTGGATATCATATTTTCTGTCGTTTCCTGTTATGTATAGGCTACATACACATAGGAATCTACGTCAGATCGTCGAATGTTTGCTACTTAATTTCTTCGGTTTCAGTCTATTTCATTCAGATATTCGTTCGTGCAAAGAAAACTCTGATAGTTGTGCATGTTGATGTTTTTATTAATCATAATGGAAGATTTCATAACAAATAGACTTTAGAGGAAGATATTGTCTTTTTCTAGTAGTTAAATATCATCTTAGAAAATTCGTAAAAATGAGCAAAGCTCGCTTTTAGTCAATTTAAGATTCTCGTGGGTCCAAGTATTCGTTAGAAAGATATTCTCTTGCGCATTTAAATTGTCATTTTTGCCAAAAAGTAAACATTTTCCAACAATTTCCAGTTCTGGAATTCTCACAAATCTTAATCCACTTGTTTGGTGTGCGCCTCTGCATAAAGCTTTGTTATATCCTGAGCATCTGAATTTTTCATATTTAACTTGCAAGGAGAAGTGTCTGTTATAAATATCAATTCACTTGATTAACGAGAACCTTTAATTATAATTCTTTTATACGTATAGGTAGGTATTTTTGCTGTAAGGCTATAAAAGGAGAATATTAGAGAAATTTTTAATATACGTTGCTATAAGCGCTCGATACTTATTTTGCATCTTATTTCCAGCTCCTTTGCTATTTCTAGGAGACTCGTGATATTTATATTCATATAACGTTACATCACAGAAAAACTGGTTATGATGGGAATTATTTCGCTCGTAAGGACTCGAGTTACCTGCATTATGCATTAAAATAGGTATACAACGCTGCTGGTATACGAACAGTTTTGCTAAAAAATAAAAGTACCTTAAGGTTCATAATATCAGGCTTTATCAAATTATTAAAAAAAAAAAAGAAAAAAAATGGTAAAATATCTTAAGCCTTTTCAGCGAAGGTGTATGTATATTTTAAACATTCACGTAGCTACTTGAGTAGCATGGTTAAGTTTAAGAACCGATACTCTTAAGTTCTGTACAGATTAAACACAGTTACCCCTTCAGTAGTGATTGTATATGTAGGATAATGTAAATTTAGAATTATAATGATCAACGTGTTTCATATTGCGAAAAAAATTAGAGATAACGGCAGAATTTTGAAACAAAGCCAAAGATTTATAGCGATATTTAATTACACAGACAAATTCTAGTAGGGACTTTTCTGAACCCTAATTACGTTTGCCTTGCGCCTTCGAATTTTTATTTTTGCAATCTTGCTTTCGTTTTAAGAATAAAAAGATTTTTAATCGATAATTAACTTGTTTTAGAAGAAACTCTTATATATGAAATTATTGATAATCAATTAAACAAATATTGATAACTATTCTCTCACATTTTCTACAAATTGAACAAAATTTTTAACGGTAAAAAAGTATAATTAGGTTAATAATGATATAAACGATATACAATAGGATTAATAAATTGTGGACGAATGAAAAATTAGAGTGATGTGATGAAAATATATCGATATTACATATAGCTACATTTCTGTTTCAATAAAAGACAATATTAACATTGCTGAAACCACCTGCATATTTTTAATAATAGCAAAAATAAAAAGACCCTGAAATCAATCATTTCGACGAGTCCGGCAGCTTTAGTATAACGACAAACATGTTTTTTATTAATTAAATCTTTTAACAATTTGGATCAATCGACACATATTTTAATACTTACGTTCAGCAATATACTGCGCACATGTATTCTGAAACCAACTTTTTTTAATAAACCTGTTCTTTCGTCGTTTGTTCAATTAATTAAATAAATTACTTGTAACTCTATAAGCGACTTATAATATATTCTAAGTTAGATGTAAAAAGGAAATATCGTTACCACAGTGACAATCATTTCGTAATACAAAGACCTACATATTATTTAGAAGATCGAGTACACAGCGTAAAAGAATATTTTCTCTGTTTAAAACAAGCGTGAAAAATCCATTAAACGATCCCTTCTTACAAACACAATTTCACGTCTCTGAAGCGTTCAGTGTCTCTAATCCAGCCAGCTGTTGGAGGGCATCGAAAATCGAAATTTCTCAATCGTTTGCAGTGCCGATTCGCACCAACGTTCCCACCAAGGTGATATTAATTCTGAGACAGGCGGTGATTCGATTCGACTCAGCTTCCCAACGGACCAACGTGCTGGGTCCAACATCGTAAATGTGCGAGCGGAAAATTTGATGGCCATACTTAAACGTTTTACGCTCTCCTAAACTCGACGAATTCCGCTCGGTGCACGGATTTCCTGTTCCAAGGTTCGACGCGGCAACCGCGGGTCTTCTGATAGCCTGGCACTCTTAGTTTCAAACGTTATTACAAACTGGAAACGATAGACCAGCCAGCGACAGGGTCCCTTGTGTCGAGATATTGTCTGGCTCGCCTCAACTTAAACGTTTCCTTCGTATCGCGCCCGGTCCCGCTGTAAAACCGAGTGATTTCGATAATGGAAAATTTGATAAAGCTATGCTGAGTTTTATGTTCCTCGTGGAAGCGATATTTTTCTGCTTTGTCGAGATGGTTAGGCAGATCGATCGTGCACATCGCTTTCGTTTAGATCCGCGAAATCCAAGCGAAATTGCTAACTGAGGAATGTCCATGAACTTTCCTCCGACGTGTCTTTAATCCCCAGAAGTCGAAGTTTCATGCAACGTGTGATTCTCCGTAAAATCGTAGTTACATAAAGGGTGTTTCGGTAATACAGAGATGGAAACAGCGATTACGCAACTTTGATTGACAAGAAACAATTAAATTTAACAAACTAATTAAATATAAACGCTTTTGGTATCTGGTTTCCTCCGGCATAGTAAAACCTGGATCGCTCGAGTTTATTAGTTGTGAAAAATTAGGTTCGTATAGCAGGTGATAGTTTATCGCACCTTGTTACGTATCTGTGTCTGAAAGATTATCTTTCTGAACCGAGAAGTTGCAAATATTCTTTAAAATTAGTAGATCCGCAGGATTGCTCGTTTGATCAATTTCGTCGAACTTTATCAAATTTTGAACCCTGCAGCTTTGTAAAAGGGAAAAGGGACAGGCAGCGGCTGTGAAATCGATAGCCCCTGACTTGGTAGACTGAAAATTGAATTCGTTTCGGCCTGTCCTAGATTTTTAAAAGTTCGTATCTCGCGTTTGGTATGGTTCTTGTGTGAAATAAAAATATTCCAGTTGTCAAACGTAGGAAACGACTGATAATATTGGCGCGTTAAAGAATGTAACAAAATTATCGCTTCCCTTCCTATCGGCAATATGAAATATATTCAGGAAATGACGAAACGTATCTCACAGTAAGAATCTTTTATTTCATATACTTTTTGTCAAGATCCATATATGTTAAGTTTCCTAGGGACAAGAGAAAATGTCAAAGCGAAAGAGGTTGTTATAAAACGTAAACGAATTTTACCTTCCACGTGCTTTTAATCTTCAGAAGTTGAAGTTTTATAGATTGTACGATTTTCTGTAAAATTTCAATTACATAAAGGGCGTTCCAATAATGCAGAGATGGAAACAGCGATTAAGCAGCTTTTCTAATTAAACTTATAATTGTTGCGAAAGGTTTAATTAAATCTTCATTTGCTATACGCACGAGACTGGTAAAGTAAAAGGAGTAGAATGACGTTCGTGTTGTTCCATGTCGAAAATATGGACGGAAAATAAAGTTCCATTAAACTCGCGCTACTTCTCCTGCGTTATAGCATTTCACTTTGCGAAATGCAAATACCTTCGCACCAGCGTAAAATGAAACGAAATCGGAGCCTTTTAATGTTTTACGATATTCATCTACATTTGCAGGTAGATTACAAATTTCAATTTTTCATGCTTCAAATTCTAATTTCCTATATTTCAATGTTCTAAATACCAATGCTCAGGTTGGACATTCTACTATTTCCGTGGTTGGAATAAAAAACTTTTATCATCAAACTTCCAATTGCATACACATACCGAATTTGAATTTTCTGCATTTAAATTTCCCACATTTCAATTTTATTTAAATTCCATAGGCAAAATTGAAATTCTGTTAATATCAACTTCGTTGATAGCAACGATTATTAAAAAATACCTTTTACATCTGAACGCTCTGAATTACAAGAGAACGTATTATATTCGCCACAGTACATTGCCTTAACACAAACGCGCGAACCTATTCAAATCGATGTCCTCACCCCCTGTATCCATCGAAGCGTTCTAATCCAATCTGAGGAACAAATTCTCGTCGTTGTTCACGAGTTTATAAGAAGCAGACATTTAGTAGACACGTTGTTTAACTTGCCAACTGGGTCGTCCCTTAACTGCAAACTTTTATAATCACGAAATTGCAAGTTAACAGAAGCAAGTTAAAGTCGAAGATTTTCAAATAACATGCAAAATAATCTGTAAAGGAAAAAGGGCGGTTCACCGGTGAAAATTAATTTCAAAATCAACTGCAAAAAAATTAATGTAAAATTATAGACGTATCTCATACAGTAGAAATTAATAAAAGGTCGGTAGATTTTGTAAAAGTTTTCATATTATATAGTATTATCCTGTTAGTTTCAAAAGGATTGAAGAAAATATCGAGACGCTGGATACCGAATTTCAATGCTTCTTCGAGAGATTATTTCTCTCTCTGTCGATCCTGAATTTAGTAGTTCGTCCCATTAATAGCAGTGACCATGTGATTCGCACAAATATTGGCTCTTTCGTGACCCACGTTCCTCGCTTTTCCCACCGCTTTTGCTCTCTGGTTTCCTGAACGAAGGCATTTCGTGTGTATGAAACAATCCGATTACACGTTGTCCATGTTTGGAAGGGTTGATACACATCGAGAGATTCACGTTGTTGGTTGTGTGATAGGATTAAATAGTTCGAAGGATTGATTTTTGATTCTTATGCAAAATTATTGAACGATCGTATACATTTTCGTACTTAGAATCTATTTAATAGAAATTCTTCATTTTAGAAGCGTCTAAAAATTCCATGTTTACTTGCGATATTCTAATTAGTAACTAAATATGAAATTATAAGAATTTCACAGAAGATCTTCGCTGTGAATCTTCCTAATTTTTCAATTGACTCGATAGCCACGCGGCTTGAATCGATATTTTCAAGTGTCTACGTAAATCTTCGAAAGCTCCGTTCGAAGAACGTTCCTCGTTTTTTAGTTGAAGAGGATGTTGCGGTTAAATGGAAAGACTCAATATAAACAACTTTTGATTGCGCTAGCCGCGATTAAACGTACTTGTCTTTGAGAAAAAGTACGTGAAATGGAACTCTGAGAAATTGCCAGAAACCGCTTCGTTAGAAAGCTCCCCTTAAATAACGTTTCTTTCGAAGAAACAAAATACCTCCCTTATGAAGCATCTGCATCTTTCCTCCTTTTCTTATCGATGAGATTAAACGAGATTTTTTAATCCGAATAATTATAACGCAAATATTACTATTAACTGACGAAAGTTGAACTTCCGATTTATATAAATCACGTTGAACATTTAACGATATATAAAATTTAACGTAAATAGAGTTTAAGCGAGAAAAGACGATGCGTATTGTGTCACTAACATCCCGATTAACTAATCATAATGGAAACGTCGTTAATAAAAAGAAAAACGTACAGGATGTGTTCTGGAATAGAATCAAATCGTTTCGCTGAAATATAATCTGAAATCGAATCATAGCGATTTAAGTTAGTCCAATGTTAATTTTTAATAAAATAATATTCCGCGTTGATTATTACAAACAAAAAATTAGTATATTTTTTCAGGGCGTGAAAACACAGAGAAAAGAGAGCTACATTACAGTTTAATAAATTATGGAACTAACGAGATAATATTTATTTAAATAATAAAATAGCAGGTTATTTAATACAAAATGCAAATTCTCAAAGATTTAACTTAAATCACTATGATTATCAGTGCGGAAAATATCGCTCACTTCTTTAAACACCCTGTATTAATTGACGAACGAACAGGCGCATACTTAAAGAATTTTTAATTAACGAACGTAATTTGGCGAACGGTTCGGCCATATCTTTAAGACTGCAGTTGCAATGAATTCCGGTTTTATATCGTTTGAAACTTTCGCAAGCTTCCGCTTTAATATTCTCATCTGATGGTGTCATTTACCCGTCCACTTTTTGCTCGTAAACTTTCGTCGATTAGCGACGTTTCCATTACGGCTTTTTAGAACGAGCGCCACTCGTTCGACATCTAAAATCGCGAAAGCACGATTATACGGTCGCGTTTTGCGATTTCGGTTCGTGTACCAGGTTATTACGACACGCAGTTTCACATCGGAAGAACTAGCCGGGTTACTTTGGCCTATTAACGAATCGGCAAAAGTTATTATTAAGTTGTTTCATAAGTTGCGCCGTTCTTTGCTGTCGAGCAAATTTTCAGAATTAAATTTAGAATTCCGGATATAGCGTGATAGAATGAAAGTGCGAAGCGTAATCTGGAATTCTATCGCGAAGTTACCCGCGAAAACGTGACGTTACGCTTAAAAAAGTGTCTAAAAAAACATTAAAAGAAAGAAAGAGAGAGAGCGAATTAAAAATGCACAGCAGTTCTCTGTGTATCGAAATTACTGTTTGCTTAATTGTGTCGGATCTTTAATCAGAAAAATTGGCAACGTGCTGAAAGAATGACGAGCGAAGGATATCAATTTGATAAAAAAAGAAAAAACAAATTGAGATAAAAATAAGGTAACAGTGGAATTAAAAATATTCGTCAGAACATATGGAAAGATATATTTGAATTTATGGGGTAAGAGGGGAAAATGTTATACTCTTAAAGGGAATACCAGACAGAAGAGATTCTGGCACTTAATTAACGTTAACAATGTAAAAACGAACGACGTGAAAATCAATCAAATTTCACAAACGTGACTCGTGATATTGTAAATTTTACAAAGTTTTCGTAATTCCTAAAAATGTAAGATTTTGCCAATTTTTTAACCAGATCTTGGAGAGATTTAAGGATAGACGTTAAGCATTGTTGGAGGAAGTTAGTTGGTTAGTTGGCAAGCTCGTTGGTTTAAAGTAATCGAACGGTAACTGTGGTTAACTGTACTTTTCAGTACTTGTATCTAGCAGCCATGTAAAAGTTTGTACGGTAAAAAATTCGAGGATATTTAAGCGTTGCGCCGAGGACCTTCCATTTTGAGAGTTTTCTATCGGTAACGTTAGGTTTAAGCGAATTTACAAAACAATTATGGAGAAACTTGAATTGTATAAATATATGCATATCTGTGGAATAATAGATATACGAAAATGTGGTTATGGAATAAATAATTTTCAAGATGAAAATAGTTGGTTCAAATTTAAAAGCTTTCGACTGGAAGTCTGCAGGTACTTTGGAAAATTGATTAAGAATCGATTAAGTATTTACGAATACCGCACCGACCAGATTATAACGAAAATCGAACTGGATGAGATTAATCGCTTTCTTGATAATTCGAACTTTATTTTATTTTAGCACGCTGGAGATTAAAAATCAAACATATTTTAGGAACATATAAAATGAAAATGTACGTTTTCAACGAATGACTAGAAATCGACTAAATCGATTAAAAATTCGAAGAATCCTTATTTTTAAAACAAGCAATTAAAATTTAAGTTTCGTTCCAGAAAAAAAAAAGAAATACTTGGAAAACAATTAGCACACTTCCAAAAATCCTAATCGTAATTCCACCAAAGTAAATCAGAGTTCACTACCTACACAAAATTCATCCTTTCCCCATTGTTCACAATATTTCCCTCGGTTTTTCACTGAAGACGAAATTTTGTCGAAGAACATGCGTAAACGATGGTTGAGTCGCGAAAATTCACAAGAATCCGAGAAGCAGTTGCTACTGGAGAGATGTGTGTACGAGAAAGTACTTATATATGTATGTATATAATTTTAGCGTGTATCACGACCGGCTCACGTGTAGTCGAGGCTCAACGATCAGACTCAAATAGGATTACTCGTGGCGCGTTGCCCGATAGATCGTGTGCAAACTTCTCCGTACATGATGTCGATAACCAGACGGCATAACGTGACGGTATAGTTGTGTTCACGTGGCACGGATTATCAGAAACGGCGGCGCCGTGGCAGAGCACCGCTTTCGAATAACTCTGGCTCGAGTGAAATATTCAATCGAGTCCGATACTCTATGTACACCGTCATTCCCTAGCCCTTGTTAACGATCGATCGCGTTTTACCACGCAGCTAGAACAATTTTCCTTGCGACTAACGTCGTTGTTTACCATTTGAGATTAGCTCAGCTCGTGAGCGTGGTTGAGCGTTAGAGATTAGCGCAACCTGCGATCACGAAAAATGCACGAAGAAGGTTATTCCGTAGCAGTATGGGGCAGAAATAGTTTACAGTTTATGAATATCGTTTGGCAATTTTATGCAGAGTGTTGTGTGGTTAGAGTTTGCTGAATCACGATTTGGACAGGGGTGATATTACTTTGAAAAGTGTGATCAATTTCGTTGAGGTATTTTCTTCTCGGGTTATGGGAATTAAAGGAGAGAAAATTTTTAGAAATGGTAAGAAGAGAAGTTGAATTAAGTTTTATGATTGCTATAACTGGTCAGAGCATCTAGGATATTTCTTATGCATTGTAGAATCGAATTAAGATAATCAACAGGTTTCATCTGTTCGAATCTGACACTCCGGACATTAATCCTTTTTCAATCTCTTGGAACCTCACAGACTACGTTCAGATTGAAAAGAGTGTATCCACCGTTAACAGGCAAAGTGTAAAGACCAGGCCTGACCAACTTGCAATTCATTAGATTCCTTGTATAATATTGTAGTATTTTTACCTTTTATACACACCAGTTTCCATATAGTTTGTAATCCTCTGTTGAACTAAATTCGAAATTCTATTTCATTCGATCTTCCTTTATTTGTGATATATAAAACATACTTTTTTACATCACGCGTTACTCGATAAAACACCAACGTAGACATTCAACTCGGGAAATATGCAAGTAACTGAAAATTCTAAACTCCTTTCGAAACTAATTTACGAAGTTTCTGATGTAGACTACGAATCATTTGGAATAGAATGTCGAATATTGCTTACACCTCAACGATCATTGCTACGATTTAAGATCGTACAATTTATCAAATGTTTAAGATCCGTCGACTCGTCACTCGAACCAATCACACAAATCCTCCTGCCCGAATATGTTCCTCGATATATGTTTTCCACGAAATCCTCCACACCACAAGAATACACGAGTTATCCAAGGGACAAGAAGCAGGTGAACGAAAAACGAGAAAACGCCAGCCACTTATACCTTGAGCCACACCGGAGGACTTATCACCATATTTCAACGATTCTACGGCCGATACGATAATTCTTTCGGTATCGATCATCGTCTAGCGCAATCATAACTTTGCCACGTGCTCGCCAGAAGGATTACAGGCGTACGGAAGCAGGGCATCGTTCTCAGGTAATCCCTCGATAATATCGGCAAACGTTCGAGCATTTTTCCTCACCGACTGTGTCTATGGTTGCGTCGCTATGAAACGTGAGTATCCCATCTCGGCACGTTTGCCGAGGCTTCTGTATCCTGGAGAGATGCTGCGAGAGGGATGACGCTTGTACGCGCGTGAATGAAGTGTTGAGAGTTGAGAGCCTCTTTGTTTGCTGCTTCCATGTACACATTGCCCGCTTTCACACACCTACGCTGCGTATCTGTATCATACACAGGCTTACGAATGTATTTGAACTTTTGTAGAAAAACTTTTATGAGTATATCGTATCCGTTATGCGAAACATTTTGAAATTTGGAAATTTTCTTAACGCCGTTACGTTACCAGACTCGGCTGTTGTAATTATACTGGCAAAAGTTTGACATAAATTTGGAAATAAAGAAATCATAAGATATTTGGTATACACTGGTCTCTCAGTTTATGCGGCACTTTTTTTACGCGGTAAATTATAACATAATTTTTGCGGTAGATTTTACGCGCGCCTTTAATTCACGCAGCCGGAAACATCATTATTTCTTTCTTTTTTTTTTTTTTTTGTTAAGCTATTTGAAATAAATAAGTGTTTCTTTTGTACTGGCAGACTTTACGCGAATTTTATTCCACGTGGAGCGGATACTCCGTAAATTAAGCGACTAGTGTATATATTTCGTAGAGATGGCAAAATTACATTTAAACGGACAATTATATCGCAATATTCGGTGGGACCATATTAACAATATTTGTAGTGTGTTTATTCATACTGTATATTAAGTTTTTACTAAATATATGTTTGCAATAAGAGGTGCGTAATTTCTGTATATATTTTTTGGTTGACTTTAAATGTTACCGATATAGTCGTGATAGTCGTGTATCGTTACTAATAAAATTTGAAAACGTTTCGTGTAACATACGCAAGCATAAATGTTTTCCATGGTAAGTGTTCATATAAATTCGTGAACCATTGTCACTTGCCCTCTCGATAATACAAAGATGTAGATGGTAAAATTCTTCCCTTCGCTTGTAGACAAATTTCTATCGTAAATGTGATGTTATCACATTGGTTAACTCGGTGAATTTCGTGAGCTTGATTAGGAAGCTTCTTCCTGCCTTTATTATTGTCATTATAAGCTTAGAAACCTGAAGCTTGGAACGTTCTAATTGGGTTTCTCGTTGACAAATGGTTCTAAATGACCAAAATTTGTAAACTCTACAGTTGTTATACCTTGTTACACGTTATAAGAGACCAAGTTTTCTTCCGGGAACAGTGCCTGTTTTAGCAAGCACTGATAATTTTAAGGGCTGCAAGAATTCAAGTTAGAAGATCGACGTTCAAACGAGAATTTTATCAGCTTTTCGTCCGAAAACTGACCGGAAACCTACCTTTAACACCTTGACTGTTCTGTTATACGTTTCCATATTACACGAAAAGATGTTACGCGCTAATTCTTTAAAAAGTCGAAATGCCTTTAAACATGTCGAACCGAGTCGTTAGTAGCTCGTTATTGTAATTCGCACGACAGTAGGTGATCAGTTAAATAAAAGGGGCGCGCACCGAGACAGATAAACCAACAATAGAATATTTGCAACCTATTCTATCAAAAGAACATAGAACAAATTCTACGCTGTCTTGTCTTTTCACATGCACACGGATTATCCTCTAATTGATAGCACACGCTACATTATGCAAGGCGTTCTGTATACCTTGCAAGTATATCTTACATAACAGTCAAAGTATTAAACTTATATTTCCAAAAATTCTTCGCCTACTTCGCGAACTATCGAGAGCGAGCAAGCAGACAGAAATACATACACATCAAACGCTCAAACAAGTAACGAAAGAATAAAAAAAAAAAAAATCAAAACTATCAAGAATCAAAAACAAAAAAAAAAAAAAAAAGATAGAGAAGCAGATGGTTAGAAAGGAAGTAAAATCGAAATGACGGCGTGTTGGGTTTTCAGGTATGGTGCCCAACGTGCCGGTCGGTCTTTCTTATCACGAGATGTTCGCCGTGTCGCTCGGCTCGCCGGCGCTGTGGAGATGCCGAGCCTGCGGCAAACAGGTGACCAACCGTTGGCACCACTTCCACATACACACCGCCCAAAGGTCCTTGTGCCCGTATTGCCCGGCTACATACAGCAGGATCGACACCCTCCGCTCGCACATACGCACCAAGCACAGGGAGATAGTGTTCGCCAAAGGGTCCTTATAGAGGACGCTGATTGCCCCGCGAAGGAAGAGGCCACCGCCACTTCCGCCTCCTCGTCTCTTCGACGACAGGCCCATCGCGCCTTTCTTCGGATTCGGGCTGCCCTGACCGAGCGTTGACGCTCGACTTTTGAACCCTTATCTACGCGGAGAACGTATACAGCACTTTTAAACCAGACCTTCGACCGATCTTTTCCCATTTTTTGTCTCTCCGATTTTCCTCGAAGAGAATCGAAATGTCCTTCGTTTGGAAAAATTCGTGGTTCGTTCTAGTACGATTGCTTTGATATTTTCCACGTTTGACGTTTACTTTTTCCCATGTAATTCGCGTATTATTGCCGTTGAGTGTCGGTAATGGCACCTTGACGGGTTCTTGGAGTTCTGAAGGCTTCGAAGCGAAGTACGAGTTTTCGAATATAAACACGACGATAGTGGCACGAGGTATATATATTTCGAAGTTATGGAGAGAGGGGAAGATTTTCACGCAAGGATGAGTGGTAATGCTATTCGGAGGATTCTCGCGTTTCAAGACCACGAGATGGAGAGTTCGAGAGTTGGTTCGAGGGGGCTTGAAATGGTAGAACCGTCGAGTGGATGGCTATGCAACGATATTCGACTACCAAATTCCTGCTATTACTCTTTAGTATTTAGCTCGTTCGTCGCGTGTCTAAATATTATCAGTGATGGGACGAGGTATATACTTGTAGTAAATGTTTGAAGAATTTATTGGAACGCGTGTCGTTTGGAAATTTAGAGATCGAGTGGAAATTGATCATGAACTTGATGCATTTATACCGAGATATCGTTTTATCTGTAAATAGAGTCGCATATAGAAGCTTCACGAAAAAGTTAACGTTAAAAAGGTATCGTGATTTTAACTTAGAAAAAAAAAAATTGAATTGCAAAGTGAAATATATTTAGTTGGAACAACATTTCAACAAACTTAAAGCGTTAAATTAAACTGATTCATTTCGTTCCATCGCTGGTTTTTTCTACCGTTTAGAATTTCCACGCTGCGCTTCCTTCGAGGCACTTCAGCAACTCAAAGCTCCAAAAATGTTCAAGAAGCCTCGGGTGTTTAAAGATAATTTTAGTCGATTTTAGGCTCTTGGCAAGCTCGCGAAGGTTTCCCGAATACTCGAATTGATCGAACCTTCTATCAAGACGAGTGATTCAAGATTTCAATTTTCCACAAAGAGAAAATAGCATAGTCGAGTGTCTGGACATCTCAAACCAGTTTTCCTTCGAGATATTTAGGTTCACGTTGGGGACAGTTTCTTACGAAAAGGCATAAAGAAAGACGCAGTTCGCGGGGTAAATTCATGCAACGAATGATTTCTAATAGGTATGTTGAACGTTTCGTCAACTTCTCACTGCGACGTCTCTCCGATCGTCGGCGTGATCGCGTATAACCGAAGAGGAGGCTGAACTTGGACGAAGAACGATCAAACCAAGAGAAACCAAAAAAAAAGAAAAATAAAAGAAAAGAAGCGGAATAACCGGAAAGAAGAAGAAAGAAGAAAACGCACTGATGGAAGCTGGCACGGAGTCCGAATTTTTGCGAGGACAATCGATCGATGATAGCGTTTCGAATGGTCTCCTCTGGGACAAAACGGTGCGGTGTTATTCTCGTTTCTTGAGTGGTATCGATTGTACCTCTTCGCGTGTAGACGATCGTACAAATCGGGAGACACCGAAACTCGCTAGGATTCGTGTAAATAGTAAACGAAGTTTCTGTAGACTGGCTCGGTTGGACTGGACGGTGGTCGCGCGTGGATCGATCGATCGTCGATCGATCACTTTTGTTTCCCCACCGTTTTTGATTCTCTTAGTCGCGTTCGATCCTCCTTCTCTTTCCTCTTCAACTTCTGCGTCGATACCCCTAACTTTGGAACGTTCATCGTATCGTACGATCGTTCGAAGACGGAGCGAAAGATCGACGAGCAAAGGATCTACGAGACATTTAGATCTACGAAAGATCAACGATTTCGATAGAGAGTGTCTGTAAAAACAAAAAACAACAACAAAAGAGAATAAAAGTAGAAGAGAAAGAGGATAGATGTGACAAATAAATGTCCAACGAGCTTGAAAATTAAACGGTCTAATTCTTTACGCAATGGAAGGCTGAAACGCGCGCTGTGATTAATGAACACCGAAAACTCAAAGGGTACTACGAATTATGATTGCGGTCCGTTTAATCGCTGTTACGTGTATCTTAATGTTGTTCGTTTCGTTTTGAGCTGGCACGAGACAGCTCGGTTCTACAATCAAACGACAGAAGCAAATTTACAGACGAGAGAAGAGAAAAGATATCTCTTCTCGAGTGTTGTTAGGTGTCGACAGTATTCGCATACGTGTGTGCGATGTCCCTGAGCAACAATACGGAGCTGTACATAATTTGGAGAGGAACGGGTGTGTATTCGAGGCGATATCCTGTTCGGATTTCTTTTCGTCAAACTCTAGAAAATATGGATTTTGACGAGGATTCTTATACTTGTTCGTCGATAGTTGTTCTCGAATCGACCTCGTTGTCCTCTCCGTCGATACGTGTAATTACATTTCTCTTTGGACCAATACTCTTCGTCTATTAAAGTAATCGTTGTCGAGGCTCGTTAAAGTACCTAAAAACGAAGAAAAACAAACACAAATACACACAAGTCTCTCGTCGGTGTAAGGATCTTCGAGCGTGTGGTTCCTAAGTTAACTCGTAGAGGGTCGAGTGAAGCTCGAGTCAAGTCAGCGTGGAAACTTATGTGATACCGTATTAAGGGCCGATAAGTTAAGCTTTTACTTTTGCGTATTGCGTGTTGTGATTTGGCAGAGAAAACGTGTTTCTACGAAGCGCGCGGAACGGAAACGTCGATAATGTTTCAAGTGGCAGTCGAAGCGGAAGCCACGTACGTCACCGCGTATACTTAGCTCCTTTTGTTTTTATGTATGATACAGTAGAACTCTATTTATTAATTAATTAAACGAAATTTTAGATCTAATTAATTCTCTAATCTGATTATTAGTCAATTAAACTAAATCCAGAAATCGTTTCGATTGAACTTGTATGAACTTTGAACGACGAAGGCTGGATCGATTCTGTTATATTTATACGTTATTATCGTATCGAATTACAAAAAGTATTTGCACATATCTTTATTCTTTAACGAGGTATCGATTTTTACAGTCGCACGAAAGTACTGCAATTAATAGTATCAATCTTTTTTCGTCGTATGAAGATACTATTAATAAATAATACTTGGACCTAATTAATTAGTAGGTAAATGCTATAATAAGAAATATGCAAATAATTTTTGTAGTCACTGTATAACGCACATGTATTTCAAAAATGTCATAACTCGGAATAATTTTGTCCTGTATTAGGAAAACGTGAAAACCGTCAAAGAGGAAATTCAGAGGCTAACAGTGGAACATTACAAACGTAACATTTGACTATTATCTCGTAGAATCTATTTTCTATTTTCCAACGTTATATGTTTACTAGATCATTTTTAACTAATTCATAGAACCACGTCACTTTTGAAATACTACACGAAAAGTTCTTCTAAAAAAAATTGATTTATTTATTTAGAATTTCTCCTACGTACGAGCCATTCAGAAGTTACGTCGATCAACTACATAAATAGGAAAGTAGAGAAATTACGAACTTATTATTGTTTCCTTGATATTGTTTCCTTGATAAACAGATTTATGAAAGTAAACAACCTGTTCCTGAGAAAGATCCTGGCTAACGAAATTGTGGAACGAACAGTTGATCGGTTTCGCTTCTAGACAGCTCGTATAACAAACTATTTCTTCGTTGACGGACTTAGATAAATGGAATTCCACTGTACGGAGACTCTCGTTATATTTATTCTCAAATTTAGCTCCGTTGTGAAGGTGAAATATAACTACCCTCAAGAACTATTCTGGAATCATCCGAGTGCTTAGTATACACGTTGTCGCGTGGTTACTTCCGCTTCCGAGTCCGCGATAAGCGCTCGATTCGGAGTTCCTCGTTTCGACGACGTGGCCAGCTGATCGAAATCGTTCCGCCCTGTGCTTTACGATCACTGTAAATGCAAAAAAAAAAAAAAAAAAAAGAAAAAAAAAATAGAATTGTGATCGAGACGAGCTGTCATCGCAATGACAAAAATAGAAGGTTGTGACGTTCGTTGGATGGACGCGGTATCGTCGAGTGGAACTCGTGCACACGACCAAAATGGAAGTAGAGTATACATGCATACGGTACACGTACACTGAGACAGAAAGGCGTACACATAGAACAGGACACGAACACACATTACCTATAACGTATAAATATAAATATGGAACTATATATAGATAGGTAGATAGATATATACGTGTACACATCCACGTGTCGGCGGCCTGGCGCGTCTGAAATCGCGAGTTCGAGCAAAGACAGTGTTTGACTGCCCCGGATTTATCGACCGTTCCTCGATCGATACCACGAAGAAAGGTGTCGAGAAGCAAATATCCCTATTTCGTCCCATGACTACCGTAGACAACGGAGTAACTGAAGAACCGAGTTTCAACGCTCCAACAACTAGGTAAAGTTTCAACAATTTCCAGATGCATTACGTTTATATCCTTCGAGATTACACGTCGATGGATTTTTCTGTCGATTCGTTTTCTTTTTTTATTTCTTGCGTATTACACGCGATTTACATTTACATTTCTTCCTCCTTAAAGTTGAATAATTATTGATATCGATACGTGTAAATTATTCTGAGTCTTGAAATCATAAACCTACGTGTGATTTCAAGATCGTACGTATCGTGATGTAGATTTGATGGTGGTTTTAAATTGTCTTTGATATCGATTTGAATTTTTCTAGAATTTAATTATCGCCGATATTAACATTAATTTGTAAATAATTTTTATTACGAAAGTTTTGGATATTGTTATTAGTAATCAACGAAATACTAGTAATTAATGACGATTTTAAAGTAACGAGGTCTACTTATAGGATTTATGGAATTGATATTATTGTTTCCTAATGTTTATATTAACATTTTTCGTCCTAGTGTTGGGATATCGTCTCGAGATATGATATCAGCATCTGTGGATTACAGATTGATTTGATTTTGTAGAAGTCTTATTTATATTAATATTTTTCAAGTTCAAATTGCGATATTTATAAAAAAAATATTCATACCAGTATTCGTCAATCAGTTTTAATTTGAAAGATTGCTCGTTATTATGAAAACATAAGACAACTTCAGCGACTTTAAATAGAAACAGGACCCATTTTGCGTCTTTTAACTATTCTGTTATGTAATGTCCACAAAGAGCATTGAAAGATGGTAAGCTCGAACTTTAGAAGCACGAATTATACATTCGAATGAAAGAAAATGTGATTACGAATCGTGGGTCGTAAAGTGCTTTCTCTTAAATGAAACATTTTCTTGTGACTTGTAATAGAACCTATACGAAATGTATTTTGAGATAAAATTGATGGATTAGCTCTGATAAATGCAAAGTAAAAATAAATGACTCTAAATGAGGTATAGCATGCACTAATTTCATAAAAACGCATACTTAAATGTATGAAATTTGAAATAAAAAAAGAAAAAAAACCTACAAATCAAAATAACATTTTACAAACAAAAATGTATCACGAAGCTAAAGAAAAATAATTTTTTGAATCTACTTTCATTAATAATTATTATTTATTTATTTTATTATTTGTATGTAATTTCTGAAGCTCGGCATCAGCTTTCCGTCGGGTTAAAGTTCGCAGTTTTACTAATATCGACATAAACATCACATGAGGATCAGTTTAGTTTTAGAAAGTTGTACTTGTTTTGAACTAGAAATTGATGGATTGGTTGGAGCTCGATCCCTGGAAGTTTCAAAATTTCAAGACCCCGATGTCTTTCTGTAAACACTTTTTAATTAAAAAGTGATAAGATGATGATCGATGATACTGGTATTATCACGTTTGAAGAGCAAACTGATTTTAGAACATGAACTTATACATATTTTCGAATTAGAAACTAATAGATCAGTTCGTTTCACTTTCTCAAAGTCGGTTTTCTTTCAAAAGCCGGCGTTTTATTAAAGTTTTACACGTTACCTTTTACTACGAGGTAATAAAATAGTAATTTAAAGTTTCGTAGTTTCTACCACCTTCATTTCGCCACGTGTATTGCAATTTTACGATATTTTTATATTTATTATGCTTTATAATGGAAAATACGTGCAATAATGATAATCTACGTTTGAATTCTTCAAGTTTAATCTGAATTCGTAGCTGTCTCCGAAGATGATTGATAGCGACATTAAATATTCTCACGAAGTATAATAATATCAGCTTTAGGACACTTTTACATTTTTCTTAAATTTAGAATTAGTAAAAACTTAGCATTTTTAAGTAGACTCATCTTTTCTATTGAGATCTCGATAAGAAATGTGACGTTTATCAGAGAGTACTGCTACAAAGAAAATTTTTCTAATAGAAAGTTCAGATCTCACTGCGCGAAATGAATTTTACAGAGAAAACTTCAAACAGTCATATCTTTTCATAAAGTTATAAAATTTGTAAGTTATAAGGTTATTTTCGTGATACAAAGCTATTTTCATAAAGTTTCGAAATGTAGAGTAAATAATAAAGATTCGATATAGGTTGAGAATGAAATTAAACGGGATATATTTTAATAGAAACGAAGAGGATCAACTCGCAAGTAAAAGGAATTCCACTTTATTACGATTAATTCGTCCGAGGAAAATTCATAAAAGTAATTGAGCATTATTCCTTCCAAGGGGCATGTTACTTTGCCCCTCAAACAAGCCAATTTTAGTATTTTTTATCGTATTATTATTTATTATTATCCTTTTTTTCTTAATAACTTTCTCAGGTATTTGTTATTAACAGAATCCAAGATGTTCGTGATAAAAAAGTTCCCTTTATCCTCGGAATCCTGCTTCGTCTCTTTATTCCAGCTACAAATTCATCTACCCTCACCCTTTGTCAAGTCTTTTGCTATTTATTCCTGCGCCAGTCTTCCTAGACGTAATTCATAATCGAACCCTTTTATCCTCTTAAAAGTAAAGTTACCCAATAATTGTCATATTTTTAATAAAAGATTCATCGTTGAAACGCGAAAGGGGAGAGCACTGAATTTGAATTTCAGCCCCAATTAAACTGAGAATTTTTCTTGACACGCGAAATTTCCGAACAATCAGACGCTGACAACTAAATTAAAACTTTGTTCCAACGATTTTTTTTTTTCCTGATTTTTCCTTTTATACCCTACTCGCGACAAAGTTGACAATCGCCTCCCCCTCGTCGAAAATACGTGACTCTCGTTGATGATCGATTGTTTCTCGTTGTATTGTTTTTAAAATTCCGGCGACAATTTTTTCGTTGGATCTTTAATGGGTGGAAAGCTGTTCTGAATTAAAAATATTCGAAACTTCCGAAGCAAAGTTTTCCCGTACCAAAGTGAATAGATCTGCGCGAATAGATTTTCAAGCGATTTCTGCTTGATGATATTTCTGAAACGATTCTCTTGTCTCAAATATAGGAAAATTTTTAGTAACTCTAGAATTGTAATTAGAATTTGACGTTCATCCCTACTTCTCGATAGCATTTGATCGTATCGCCGATTCCAAATAAGCCGTCTTCCAGAAATGAATTAAATTTTGTAAAAGTTTTTAGTAATTTTATTGCAAGAATACGTTGATAGAAGAGACGGAAATCTGTAGATATTAGAATTTCTTGACTGTTTGTATTTTTACAAAATTAATGAATTGTTATTGTTATAAAGAATTTGCTAATTTTGTAATATTATTTGTATTATTTATTTTCATTATCATTTGCTTTATCATTTGCATAATTTTCATTAACACGTTCAGTTTTACGTGCGATAATCATCTGATTATCGAAAATCACGATAAATATTTATCAAGTGTATACTCGAAATAGAATTAATTCATTTATATTTCGAATTATTTATATATATTCGAATTATGAAAAACACATTTTTGCAAATTTACAAATTGCAAAAACTTAAGAAACGCACATGCCTTTAAAGAAATTAAAAAATCAAAAATACCGTTGAGAGGTTGTGTAACATTTTTTAGAAAAGAGGCTGTCCTTGAGAAGAACACTGAACATTCATCGGTTTTCGGATGAATGTAACAAGATAGATTAGACAGTAATTAAATAAAAAAAAATATTGATACGAATTTTCTTGTACGTTAAAACGTTTGCATTCTAAAATTAATATTTATTTTTCATTTTCCTTTTTGTAGGAAGAACATTGACAAATTGGTAGCCGCGTTTCAATATTCAACAGAGTATTCTTTGTGTTGCTTCAATTTTAAATTTCAGTTTTTCTAGCAGAGAGATTTAATAGTATTGACACCAGACGTATTTTGATTTTTGACTCACGTCAGATTTCCATCAACGCATACACGCCATGCACATGACGGGATGCTTTCAGAAATTCACCAATCCAGTATTTGTAACGCATTATAAACGTTTTCCATCGATGCCGATGCCTGTGGCATCTATCTATTCACGATATATTTCTACGCACACACTAATCCTAGTAGAAACGAATATCAAATAAATCTCGTATGCGTTTTCTTCCTCTTTTTTTTTTTTTTTTTTACAAAATTAAAAATAATTCTAGCGACACCGGTAAGAAGCTGCAGAGGTAAAATCAAGTTTTCTATTTATATTAAATTACATGTATTTTTTAATCATCATATATAACATATGATCGTGTTCCCATAGTTTAAGAATTCAATTTTATTTACACATGTTTATGCATTTACGAAAAGTTTAAATTTACTGAATGAATTCTAAATATGAAACGAAGAAAGGATCTGAGACTTAGCAAGCATTTTTTAAAGTATACAGGGAGTGGCAAGACGCATAGCGGCAATATAAAGAAATAAATAAAAAATGTAAAATAAAACATATTTTCGTTTGAACTCTCCTTTATAAAATATATATAAATATATATATATTTTATAATATATAATATATATATATTTTATAATATATATATATAAAGAAGAATAATTCTCGAACAGGCCTCTTTGAACGAAAAGGACGTATTCCACATTTTTTACTTACTTCCGTATCCGAAACGTCCTGCCACGCCTTGGATAAGAAATATTGCATAAATTTATATTTATTCGTTAAACTTTTTTCAATTGAATGGTTATGTTGATTTTCATTATTGTAAAACTGATTCTACGTATCAATCTTTCATTTTTGCACGTTTCATATTTTCTGACAAGACCGTGGCTTCTCCATTTTTCATATAGATATTCATAAATCTATTAAATGGTTCATTCAGAGACAAGCGTACAAAGTTTTTAAATGTTTTCACGGGAAACGGGGTACCGGGATTTTAAATTATTAAAATTGCAGCTTCACCTTCCGACCATTTCTTATGAAAAGCCTGAATTAAATAACGATCGACATTAAGCAAACAATAATAAATATTAGAATGAGTTTTATTCACCGTTTCAAATGGTCAAAGAGTCGTTCGCCTGAATAACGTTGTTGCTCCATTAAACATAAAACATTTCCAATTTCCTGTGAATACTTTTCAATTGTTTTCGATGCACCTTCTTTCCTTTAAAATATACTTTGTTTATACGATAAAATGTTCGATATAAAATTTCTTTTTAACTAGTGACAAGTAATCGTTAGAATATCTATAACTTTCGATCATTAACAGACAGTTCGAAAGAATATTAAACAAACTTTATTCAGTTTAATAACATCATAAAACACAATAAAGACGAAAATATTCCGAATATTTAAATAATTAATTAATAATAAGGTTTATACATTTGTGTGAATTTTAAATGTACACAAATCTGCACAACTTAAAATATTTCTATTTTCCGATAAAGCACCTTTCTCTTAGAATCTACATTTCATTTCCAAACTGATATCTAATTTTTCGTCATATGAAAATACTACTAAGCGATACAAAATGTAATATACTTGGACCTAATAAATTAATGTATGATATAATAAATACTCTGGTGGGCGAATACCTTTTGCAATCACTAATACAAAATATTAAGTGTATATATATACACAGAACTAATAAAAAATGTAGCACATATATAAAAATAAAATACTTGCTGTAGTATTTAGATTCCATTTGCTCTTGGAGTAAAAACACGATTTTGCATAAACATTCACAGTTGATTAAGTAAAACTGGAACAAAATTTTATTGAAATAATGTTGAATACAGTGTTACAAACACTCTTCTAAAATAAAAAGCTCGGTTTTCTTCAGACAAGCAACCCACCCTGAAACTTTCAGCCGGCCACCATGGCACAGTTCAGATCCTCCAATACCAGAAAATTCATTCTCTTCCATACGGTGGCAATGTTTTAAACACTTGGAATTCCATTTCACCGGTGTCTCGATCAGCTACGAGTGTTTCGTACACTCGTTGTGCACGCCATTGACAACGAGATACGAAACGCAGTTTTTGGCGCATGTGAAAGAGAGAGACACGTTCCTACACGATTAAACGCGGTCGTTTAAAAGAAGAGGAGGTTCGATTTCTCGCGACAGGCCGTCGCCATCCGACCGAATTATTGCTCTCGATACCAAATGTTCCTTAAGTTGTTTCGCGAAAAACAAAAACAAAAAACAAAAAAAAAAAACAAAAAATATAAGAAGGATGAAAAAATCGTTTCTGTACATAGTAACCGTGAATTGCAAACGCATACAACTCTCCTGAAGCACATTGTGACACAGCGCGAGAACGAGAGAATGCGAGAGCGAAAGAGACAGAAGAGAGAAAGAGAGATTGGATTATAACAAATTGTGATAACGCGAGTGAAGAACGGAAGTCGGTTCAGCACATTTCGTAGGCAAAATTTCGCGGCTCCATGTTTGCGTTTGGAAATAGCACTATGATTGCGACAGATGCGTTCTCTGTACAAATTCTTACGGCAACTTGAGGAAATATAGAAATTTCCAGAATGCTGAAATACAAATAATTAGCAGAAATATATAAAACGTTTAAAATAAAATATTCGTTATAACACGTGGTAGGGAAAATAAATCTCCGTTCAAGTTCTACTCGTTTTTAATTATGTACCTACAAAAATATAGATTTGCACAAATGTCCGCAATCTATTTCCGAGCGTATGCATTTCGGTTGTCGAACGTTTCGTCAGAACGACAGTTCATAGAACCATGTATCCTCTGTAATCATAGTCTAATGAATATGATGAGAATATATCGCGAGTAAGATTCGATCCCTGAAGTCACGGAACCGACACGTTCTCGTCGCGACAGCTAAAGGCCGGATTCATTGCACCACAACTCTATGTAATTGTATAAATATCATCGGTATCAAAAGTGTCAATATCTCGTGTTTCTTGATGGTACTTAAGATAAATCCGCAGCCCACTCGGGCAGCCGCGGCTGTTTGTTGATATTACTTCCGGATCCGGGGGTTGAAAGTTGCGATTCCGCTCCTCGTGACTATTTTTAAAAACGATTTCCGTGTCGATCGAGTATGTTTCAACCGCATAGATCGATGTTACTTAGTGCTTGTCACACAGTCAATCTCCCATGGAGATTCGATCTGTTAAAAATGATATTAAAAATGTCGATGTGTTTTTAACAGTTTTCGGATCTGCGACTGTGTGTATCGATTTTTCATGGGAAAGTGAATCGGAAATGTAGTGCAAGATTTTCTCATAGAAGATTCAGATTTTTGGTAAATTGACTATGAATTGACTATGAAAATTATTTAAAACACGCTGCAAACGTTGTTAACATTATCGATATATTTTTTTAATTTTAATTTAATTTAAACTCTTGTTGCCATCCACTTAAAGATCCTTCTGCTTCAATGAAAAACATAGCGTTTAGTATCTTTACCAACAAATGGCAGTATTTTTAATGGTAGGTTATAGTAATCGTATATTATAAATTAATTTTTAAATTACCAACGTCAATATCAAATTTGTCTCTTCAAGAGTCGTATTATAATCTTTTTTATTGATTTTCCTTATAAAACCATCCTTCTCGATCATTATACATGCATCGACTAAAGTTACGAACAATCTATAAATTTCGAAAATTGGATATCTCGAAAGCAAAGTTTCCTACGAGAGAACTTTACTTCATTTCTGATGAATTCTTTCCGCAACTTCCATATCTATATAACATTGTTCGGTTCGTGGCAACAATTCCAAAGAAAACTTTGATAAAGTCATTTCAGAGCAGCATCGTCGTGAACAGTTTCGGCTCCTGGTGAAAGACCGTACTTTCTCGTGGCACGTTCCTTCCTTTTTTGGCCCGACCTGCGACTTGAGCTGAAAATCTTTTTTGTACATAAAGTCCGTGTTTGAGAGGGAGAGAGAGAAAGAGAGAGAGAGAAAAAGCGAGAGAGAGAGAGAGAGAGAGAGAGAGAGAGAGAGAGAGAGAGAGAGGCTCCATGTGGGAGCCTGCCATGAAAGCGCTCCATGTGGTCGCAAGTCCTGGGCCGACCTTGCGTATAAACCAATTGCTCGTTTATATGCGATGTATTTTTGTGAACAGTATTGAAAGTGCTACTAAGCTGTACAGTCGTCATATGGTGAATGTATTATGATGTACCTATAATGTACATAGATATATTTAATTAAAGTGACTATGAATTTGTGTAAATCCTCTACTTTCTATTTTCACCCTCTATCGTAATTTAAAGGCGCTGTTGCAATAAGAAGATAGTTCCACTTTATTTGAACGATATCATTTAATAATTAATATTGCTTACTTAATTAATAATGTAAAAAAAGTAATTCGAAGGATCTAAAAAATTGCAATTTAAAATCCAGAAAAGTCGCATCACAGCATTTGAAAGTCGTATAAGTTCATAATCAATCGGTATTCGTAGTAATAAACTTTAACGCTTTCGAATATAAAACCTTTGAATATAAAGTCTACACTTCTTTTCCTCTTTCAATAGATGCAATTTAAATATTTGAGCTGTTTTCTTATTGTTGCGAACCCTTCAATTTTATTCACAATATTAAAGCGCTATCGTCTTTTAGATATGAAATTTGTTATATTTTCGAGATAATTAATTTCCTGGCGTGTTACACACAAAATACGTAGAATAGACATTTTTATTCTTCATTTTTCGTAATTTTGTTTAGTATCCGGAAATTCGTATCCATTCGTTTTCTAGATTTTTTATTTTGTATGAAATATACTCGGATTAAAAATACCACCTCTGCATCATTAATTACGTCGTTACCATTGGGAATCATTACTGAGGAAATGCCGAAATTCATTTGTAAAAAAGAAAATTCGTATGGAAAATATCCAGAATGGAATATTCAATTTCTCAGCTTTGATCGTACTATTATTAACCTTTAATCTCTTCATTTGAAGATTTTCAAAATTCATTCGCATAAATGTATCAAGAGATCTACAGAATACAATGTTTGAATTATTCGTAATTAACTGTACAATTAATAAGATTCGATCACTGTTGGAGAAATTTTCAAAAGTCATCTATATACCAATCCCTCATTTTTAATTATTTTATTACTGACATTCAACCCTTATCATTTTTAATTATACTATTATTAACTCTTAGTTTCCGAGGTTCGTCCTCATTTCAAGTTTATGTTATTACGACATAAAGAATAACTTGCAAATGAAAAGTCGAATTATTCATTTCTAATCGTACCATTAACAAACTTTAAACTCTATTCGAAACTTTTTTAAATCAACTACGTTTTAAATGTCCCATCGCTTCTAACCGAACTTCGACAACTGATGGCTCAGCTCAAGCAAAAATACCCCCGAGTAAAAAAAAGGAATGGCAAAAGGTCTCGAACAGTGCGTCTTCTTAAAGAATCTACTGTGTAGGACTTGGGAAAGGTAGGTAAAACTCGTTCTTTCGATGGACTAAGAACTGCTTCCGGGAGATTGTTCGGGTGAAAAGTTGGCAGGAACGAGCGTTGGCCGAATAAACGAGGGAAAAACAGATAGATTTGCGAGAACAGATTCCCATTCGAATATACGATGCTTACTTTGTCGTCGTTATTTCCATTTAATTGCGATTTAATGCGATTTATGGGCCGAGAGATTATAAATATTTTCGATGATATTCATTTTGCCCTTTGACTGTTCTGAATATAAGTAGCGATCGAACGCAATAATTTCAATTCCAACTTTTATTACGCAAATCGCCTATAATATACGTCTTGCTTATTTTAAATAATAATATAGATGGTACGTTGTACATTTTCATGCAACTCTTACGATCAAATTAAATGCATTCGCCATTACGTCACCTTTATCTGTCGTTTTATGCTATTTCCTTTGGTAATTACACGCTTTAGTGGCTTTTTTGCACAGAACAAGGAAAGATTTTAACATCTGCTGCAGTTTCAAATTTCAGTTTAATTTACTTAATGTTCAAGATCCTGTTAGTTGTTTGCTTTATTCGACGAAAACTAGAAACAAAATTAAAATTAGTTACATAGCCCAGTCACGTTTGTTGCTATCTTATCGGTAGTTTTACGTTAGTTCAAAGATCATGTAATACTTCAGGGGGCCATTCGAATCTTGCTTGAACGTTTCAAGCAAACACGATGTTGGCCTTATGTATTAGTATATTGAAATAGCTTATATTCTTTTAGTCAACATTGACGTAACATCATTTTTCACCACCACTGAAAATGGCACGTAGATCCTATCGTGGCGATAACTCGAAGAATTAAGTTTCAAATATTTTTCTACAAAACTCCTAGAATCTTTATTTCTTTCGTATAAACTAGTAATAAATTTTGATTAATCATAAGCAATTGTTTTTTACATAATGTGAAAGATAATTCGAATTTTAGCGCGCGGATAATCCGAAATTTGTCATTAATTTCGAAATTAAAAGTAATTTTTTTAAATTCATTGTTGATTTATCTTACAAAGATAAATGATAGTAAAATCTTGGATTAATTATAAGAATACAATATTTTCGACATGAAAATAACTCTACGAAGAGAATCTTGATCTCCCAGATAAATTTTCAAAGTATATTATTCATTCCTTTGATAAATCTACTTGGAAATAAGATCTGATTAATCAATAAATAGTAACGTTTCTATTACAGATAACGCATCAAAGAAAATCGTGATTTCTTCGATAATTTTTCGCAACTGATTCCTTTCATAAACAAAAAATGATACAAATCTCTGCTTAGTTATAAATAATCAGCTGTCGTTTCATTGCATAAATAACTACCAGTAAATATATACTTGGTAATTTCTAAAATCTGTATTAACTTTTCGTAACACAATAAGCTTCGTCTTACGCATTGTTTTTTCTGCTTCTTTGCAACGAAGAAAATCCCAGAAGAATCAACGAAGAGTACATAAAAGCACAGTATAGAAAATCTTCCTGGATCACTCGAACAGTGACTCATTTTCATTTTAAATAATGCTTCAAAACAAAAAGATTCGCGTAGCAGCTGCTGCTTTAAATCAAGTGTTTTACGACCAGTAAATCGTATTCTACGCTGAAATGCATTTCTTCCAGAATGGAAGACTACCTTCTCCGGTTATTTCTTAAGTACGCAGTTTTGAAGAACGATGGGTACGTTGTACAAAGCGTAATGATATGAAAAGCGAGATATCGTGCCGTGATCGTCGAAAATTTCCTGCGTTATCGACGACAACGAGAGAGAACGAATCTCGAGTTATTTGCCTTGTTCTAAACGGGCTCAATGACGAACTGGTTAATTGTCAGCTATGGGATCGAGGTTATTCTACAGGGTGATTAAAGAAAAGAGACCCGAGGAATGAAAAATTAACTCAAAGAGCGTAGATTGAAATTTAATTTTATGCAAACCGCGGTTTAGACAAATGATATACATACGTTTTGCTACGATCGATCTTCCTTTCCTGACTTTGGAAACATTAAACAGATATTCCATGTGTTACAACCTAATACGTATTACTGTGGATCAACAAATGAAGTTTTGCATTACAGTGACGTAATTGACAAGCCTTCTATTATTGAAAAATTATATTCGGGCAAGATTAATTATTAATAGTTACGCTAAGCCATCTTTATCTCGTATAACTCTGTTTTTGCAAATTGTTTTCACATAATAATCTATCATATCGCGTTGGAATGGTATAAATATGCAGCCACTGATAACCTCTGCTTGGTATCTGAATAAAAGGAAGTGACTCGCGTTAAAATAAAATGAACTGATCTGGAACACTTGACGCTAACTTTTTGTCTACTTTCCCGGAGGCTATCGCACAGATTTTTCATTCCACTTTTGAATCAGCTTCTACATGTTATGTGTTATGTGTTATTCGCATGAGTTGTATTATTTCCTTTTCTCTTATTAAAAATAGGAGATATGTTAGGAATTAAAGTTGAAAATATAAAATATAGTTCGTTTTATCAATGCCAGAGATTATGTTATTTTTGAAATGTAAGAATAATACGAGATAATTACCGGGCGATTTTTTACCATTTGTAGAATTCTAGTCAGAGGTTGAAAAGTTTTTACTATATCAAATTTTTCATTATAATTTGAGTTACGAAAAGTTTGATTATTAATGGTTTATACTGTTCATCATGCCTCATACGACGTGGCAAATCAATCACTGACGAGTCGTGTTGGGTATGGTCGAGATTTTTCATAAAAAATTAGCGAGACACGAGCTACAATGATTAATGGAAAGGATCCTATTCTTCATGGTGACAACCCTCGTACACATGCTTCATGCGTGCTCATCAAAAATTGAATAAGCTCGAATGTGACGTTCCATCGTATCTATGGCAATTTGCAAATCTATATTACATTCATTACTATTTTTGCTGCCCAAACAAATGTTCTTGAATGACTACGAATAATTCTTGCTTTCATGATTTAAATAAAGATTCGAACAAAGATGAGAAATTTAAGACAAAATGCTGCTGTAAGGTAACAAATACCAAATGTAAGTTAAAAATATAATTGAATAAATTTATCAGAAAATTATTTGTCTAATTGAAAGACAGCAGATTATTATTTTAATAATTTTAATAATTATTATTTTTTAAAGAATATTTTTGATTTTATAGAATATATTAAATAAATAAATTTTACATAGGTCCGTATTCCTTTTATGTAACCGGAACAAATATAAATCACTTCTTTTCAATTCTTTAATACAAGATTTACAAGATTTATAAAATTTAGGAATGAAGAAACAACATTTAATATTTCATAATTTTCCAAGATGTCCTCAAACTTCAGTACACGTTCTCGCTTTTTTGGTTGTCATAAATAAATTAATTCTTGATAATTCTACCTTCAATGTCGTGCAATGTCTTATCAGGCGGAAATGATGTGCAGAAATTAGACTGTGTCACTCGATAATCACGTTCTCGCTAATCAATTAAGAAACACAATACAAATTACTACAAACATAAGAAAGTCAATGTTTCTGAGTCACGTAATCCTAACTACATCAATGAGAAAATGAATCACGTACACTATACTAACGAAATCATAGTAACTAAAAAGATACATATTTTTCTTTAAATCTGATAATTCGATTCCCCAGTGAAGTTAAATAAAAATTTACTCCGAAGCACTAGTGCGATGATGTTCATCAAACTCGGATACCATCTTCCTCGATATTTCTTGTTCTATCGCGAAAGACGGAAAGTCCACGGAAAATGATCGAATCACCTGGCGACATTACGCTTTCAACGGGTTAGGTATGCGAAGCCGAATGAAAAGTGCAATCTATTTTGAAATGCAAAGGTTTTTTTAAAACGTGGCAAGTAAATGAAGTAGTTTGCGCTCGAAATATGTTACGAGCATTCGGTCACGAGCGAACACGCGACTATACGTAGAAAACTGGAACATGTAAATTGTAAAGAATCAAAGTGACGAATAGCATCGCGAATGAGAACGATTTTCTTTGTATTGAAATGCACGCGCGCGTATCTTAAGTCACACGTCATTGAAAATCATTCTTGTAACTTTCGGCGATTGTTATCGATAATTTCAACGTGTTATCGTTTGTCATTGTATGTATTTGTTATATGATTAAGTCTGATTTTTGGAGTTGAGATTTCAACGTTTGGTTTTGTTATTTGTTTTTTTTTTAGGTTGATGAGAAATAAATTGTTTTCGTTTGTTTCACTTTGATACTTTGATCACTTTGATTTTGATTTTTCTATCGTGTATTCGTTTCGTTAAGGAATTTGGTAATGTAGAGAAAAATATAAAAAAAAAGTTACAATTATATCTATATCGAAAATCAGATACCTACAAAATTTAAGTTTCTATCGAAGGGATTTGGAGATCAAAAGCTACAGGGTTATATTTATGTAAACATAAGAGAAGACTTTCGAAGGTTTCCCAGGTCTGTCGAACAATTAAACCGATTAAACGAGTAAACCGTTAGGTACAGTTACTTCACCTGACTGAAAACAATGGATTTATGATACCATTGTCTATTGAAAAGCGCTAAAGCCTAAATTATTTCATTTTAGGAATCCTAAAATTCCAGGGTATATTGTAGCAAGCGATGACGAATGCCGCAATACGTTAATACTCTGAATAATATTCTGAGACTCTGAAAGTAGCCTTTTACTTTCAAAATCATGTCATAATGTGTCCTCATGTATTCTATTTCGTAGGATGAAATGTTATGTTTATATTATATTTAAACTTTACTTTACGGTCGAAAAATGTTTATTATAGGCTATTATAATTAAGAAATTTTTCTTAAGAAACTGGAAACTTCGCTGTTGAACATGATTCTTGTACAGCAACAAATTTTGCTTTAGTTAATGTTAATGTATAATTATATTTGTTATCGGTGATATTGCAAGAACATTATGTTCTTATCTCTCTTGTAATACAAAAATCATTGAAAATAGTTAATAATCGTTAGCTAAATAACACACGATAAACTTAGGCATATTTGAAGGCATATTGAGAAAAATTCATAATTAGTGAAAAACAATGATTAATTTTATGTTGCGTCACTCGTGACTAATGATCATTATAGCAGATAAAATTCTCATTAAATAAATTTTGATGAAGCTAAAATGACACTATTTCGATCCGCTATTCAAGTAAAGTAATAAGAGAAAAGGATCAAATAATTAAGAATTTATTTAAGATAATTTAATTAAGAATTTAATTCAATCAGTTTACTCTTTACAATTAAGGACGTATCAACTTTAAATAGTTTTAAAATTCTATCGACAATTTGAATTTTTTCACTTTGGGACGAGTAAAATTGCGACGGATAAAATACTCACGGTTTGTTAAAATTGAAATATGATGGATAGAATATATGTATATAGAAATGTTTTTTTAGAATTTCGTTGAAATAACTCTACCGAAACCACGGTGCGACGAAGCCAATGAATTATAAATTTTTATGACGGAAATATTAATTGTATTAACACTTGGAGGAAATATCAATAAAATAAAAAATATCAATTCATAGCTTTCGTTCACGCTTCTATATGTACATAAATGTATACACATTATATGTACTCAATTCGACAATAACAAACATAGAAAAATGCGGTGATCGTATCTTTTTTGTATATTATTCGGTTGCAATTTTCAACCGAATAATCAACGAAGTCGTTGGCAAAATACGCTGCACTTATCTTGCAATGTATGTAGAACACTCGTAAAGAAGGATTATTTATATGTACTTATGCTGTGGTATGATAAACAGGGATTTTAACGTAAAATCTTTAATTTGTTGAAAACTGGAAATTATTCGAGATATGATAAAAATCATAAAAAGCTTTTGTTTTAAACAAATAAACATAGTTGAACTCTTATCGAGTTCTAAACTCTGCGTATCAACAATCAATGATAAGCATCACAATATTGACGAACTGTACAATTTCACTCCTTATGAGTGCCAAAGGTTACTTAATTAATTTAAGTTTTAGGTACAATTAAGTTAGAATTACAGTTAGGTACACTTAGGTATTGCTTACCTGATGTAGAGGTTACCGTGATTAAGAAGGCGGTTCCTTCAGGGTAAGGCTCTTCCATTGCACTATGGTTGAGCTGACCTCTGCGAATACCCCTAATGTGGGTATCTCGGACAATTAAGCGTTAGGTACGTCACTCTCTTACTGTAAAATTTCCTTTATTGTTTTCCAAAGATTCCTGGCAGATTGCTTTATGGGGTTGTAAATCTTCGTGAAAATGCTATAAGTGCGGAATAATTTGAATGGTTCGCGTAACGGGACTTCCGCCTAAGACAATGTCTAGTTGTCCGGTTGGTCGACAGATGGCTCTGAACGAGGCTAATTTATACATAGCTACAGCTACAGCTACGTATATACACGTGATAGTTCAACGATACGACGGTACGGTAGACTTCGAGTCACGGTCGTCCGAAGTGCACGTGAGCTTCAAATGAACGGGGACTTATTTCATTCACAAACTACGAAGCCGCGGTTCTACTAGCCGCGTCTTGAATCTGCACGTATATTACCCAGACAGTGTCATAGGACTTGTGTTTCGTATTTAACGGATTAAAATGACGTTGCATGCGATTAAATGGGAAAACGGCAAGTTGGAGATACTGGATCAGATATTGTTGCCGGCAATCTCCCGATACATCCCTGTCAAAGGCGTGGAGGATGGCTGGAAAGTCATCAATAACATGCAGGTACGTTTATCATGCAAACAGTGTGAAACTTCCGAACGTTTCTTCTTTTTTAAGAGTCGCGAGTTCGATTTTATAAAAAGTGAAAATAACTGTCTTTCATGGTTGATTTTGTTCGCGTCAAACATAGGTTGTGTCCGGGTATAATAGTGAGATATATCGCATACCGTTATACTTATTGACAAGCAATAAGAACTCAGAGCAGTTAAATTGTAGTAAACAGTGACAATTTGAGGTGATTCGCGCGAACAGAATTTTAATTGGAAGAATTAGTTGACTTAAATCGTTTGTCGTATATGGAACAATTTGCCATTGTTTCAGTTAACAGAATTGAAGATGTTTTTGCATTTAATTGTAGTCCACTTTCTGTAATATTCATAGGTTCGAGGCGCACCAGCGATAGCTATTGTGGGCTGTTTAAGTTTAGCAACAGAGATTAGGAATGAAGAATATATGGACAAGAAGAGTCTACGACGGGATATAGAGGGCAAATTGAATTACTTGGTCTCGGCTCGACCAACTGCTGTTAATATGAAAATAGCAGCAGATGAATTAATTCAGTTGGCTAATAAGCTTAGTAAAGATGAGACTGTTAATATAATTGAAATGAAAGAAAGGTATAAGAATTGGTCTAAATCAAACAGATTAATTTGATTGCAATGTTGTTACTATTAATGATAATGCTTGTAGATTTATCGCAGCCATAGAAGCCATGTTGGAAAAGGATATCGCAGATAACAAGGCCATTGGGGACTATGGAGCTCAGGAAATTCTGAAGAACGTGTCTGGGGACAACTTCGTTAGAATCTTGACGCACTGTAACACTGGCAGTCTTGCAACAGCAGGTTATGGCACAGCTTTAGGTGTTATTAGATCCCTTCATAAGAGACATAGTCTTGGTAACGATTGCATGTCTCTAGTCTCTAGTATCAGTATTCGATAAAGTTATATAGTGTGTATTACTGTTACAGAACACGCATTTTGCTCCGAAACAAGGCCATATAACCAAGGAGCACGACTGACTGCGTACGAATTAGTATATGAAGATGTTCCTGCGACTTTAATTTGTGATGATATGGTGGCAGCACTGATGAAATCAAGAAATATCTCTGCAGTTGTTGTTGGTGCAGACAGGGTTGCTGCAAATGGAGATACAGCTAACAAAATTGGAACTTACCAGGTAATACGTGCTTCAATTATGTCCATTGGAATCTTTAAAATTGTTATAATATACTTATTTACTTTTGTTTTTTTACAGATTGCCATAGTTGCTAAGTACCACAATGTTCCCTTCTATGTAGCAGCTCCACGGACTTCCATAGACTTTACTATTCCTAATGGTGATCATATAGTTATTGAAGAAAGGCCAGAAAGAGAAATGACACACATAAACGATCAACGAATCGCGGCACCCGGAATACAATGTTGGAATCCAGCCTTTGATGTAACCCCAGCTAGTCTGATTAAAGGTATTATTACGGAAGTTGGGGTATACAGACCCGAAGATCTGATACAATTGAAAAACTATGAAAACTTATAAAGTATCGATTGATTATGAGTAAAGAATCCTCTGGATGCATTTATAAGAACGAATTAATGGGTGATTTCGATGTTACGACAAATTGTTGCCAGGCATTGTTTATTTAAAAACTTCGAGTTATAATAAAATTGTTGGCAGATTACGCTTATTTGAACACGTTAAGCCTGATGGACACAGTAAAATGTATCATGGATATACATATTCGTATTAAATGCCTTATTACTTCGCTGTGATTTATATATATATATTTATAGTGATGATATCTCAAACAAATAGTTGTACTGATATTGAAAAAAGAATCAAATATTGATCAAATGGATCATTGGCATAAAATATAAGATAATCGAAAACATTTTTTTAATCATGTGTTCTTACAATTTTGCTCCACCCGAGTACCACCAGATGGCGTGAATACCTAAACTTCGACAATACAATGCGTAGGATCGGTAATTTTCTATTTTCCAACGCGTAAACAATTTAATTTTATCATAAAACGAATTTTACATAAGTGTAGATTACGAAATAGTTTTACGGAATACGATAAATAAATACATACTACAAATTTATCTTTAAGTAAAACAAACTTTCAGAAATTCTCGTCTCGAACTGCGTCGAATTCAAAATTACATTTTTTTGTTCCATTTTATTAATTCTCCTTACAAATACATCATCCACGCAATATAATAGTTTCTCACAAATGTACGAGAAACAACAAAAATAAATGAGTGAAATAACCAACAATAAAAATATACGTTATAGAAACGAGAGAAGCCCATAGTGTAAGAATCGATCTCTTCCATAATCGATAGGTCTCGCGAGTTGTGCGGCTTCTTGGCGCGATTTCTTGCAGACCCACTTCAACGTGACTAGTCGAGAATCGAAACAGTGGATTCGCGCGAACAGTGATTTCTATTGAACGTGATTTGCGGCGAATATTTATCGTTCGAAGTGAACGACGAATTCGACACTGGGTACACAGCTACGACGTGTGTAGTTCCTTTGGGAAAACTTGAGAATCTATTTTCGCCGTTGAAAGGCGTGCGGGAACGCGTTCGCCGCGAGTTTCTCGAGCCGCGATGCTTTAGTACGGTCAGTCTCTCCGCTTCGTGCAGAACTTCGTCGATCCCGGAATAGTTTCGTCGGTTGCTCGTTGAAGTTCTTCGCGCGGCTGTTGCACGGGCCAGTTTTCACTTGTTGCGAGCGTGTTCGTTCACGAATTCCATCATCGTTCTGGTAATTCCAACCGTCGCGTAATTTAATTTTTCTTGTTGGCTCTTGCATGTGTATCAATCGAGAATAAAGAGGAACTATCAATAGTACAATAAAAAGTATCGAATTTTTCTTGAATCTCTTCGGTTCATTCGTTGACACGATCGTTCAACCTGGAAGCCGATACGGAGAACGCGGGGATGGATGTGACGGACGTCCTTGGTCCTGACGCCCCGTCGGCGAACGATAAGGATGTTGTAAACAACGACAATAATAATGGCAACAATGAGGACGATGAAGCGCCCACTGTGGAGGAGACGTACGAGGTCACCACTACCAAACGGAAGACCGTTCGGACGAGCTACAAGATCCAAGAAGTAAGTGACAACATGTATAAGTGACACGTGCGATTACAGTAGCTGAGATTCGTTGCTGGCGCCCCTACGTGGGCGTTTATTACAAACGGTTGCGACGTGCTCCCTCCACCGCCTTAAATTTTCGATTCTACCGTTGGATGCGAGAAAAGCGATGTCAATAGATGGCTTTATTAAAAAATATTTCCATATGAGATACTTTTACAACATTAGAAAGACATATGTATACTGTATATTTCTTATATGTAATGACGCGTTTCTTTAAAATATCTATGATATTTAGAGTTTTAATATTTCTACTTCATGCATTTATTATAATAAGAAACACATAATTAAGTAACCAGCGTTAGATAAATATAGTAAATAACTTTGTTTATTTAATAGTTGTTACTATTTATTTAATGTTTATGTAATATTTAAAAAATGATAGATGTTATATTTGGTTCATTAATATACTCCATCAATATCAATTTGTAAATGCCATAACCTCATCAACTTACAGATACAGCGATAGAATTTGGAAGAATTATAAAATGAAGCGAAGAATCTGTTTATTTGATATATCCAACAGGACGATTATAGTTCTCTGCATAATTAATACAAAATGGACGTCAATATATCGATAAACGACTAATCGATAGGATAATCACAGGGACACATCGAATGAAGTGCGCGGAGATTTAAGGCTGTTTTCTTTTTTTTTTTTTTTTTTTTGTAGTGTTCCATTCGTACATGCCAAGAATAAACGCAGAGACTTGTGTTCGACTACGCTTGCTCGAGAATCTCGGTTCATTCTGATATTCGTCAAGGATAAATGGACTTATTTCGAACCGCGGATTTTCGTAGGATTTACCAACTTTATTTGGCGCGTAACTTTATTCGGTTTCGTTGATGCCCGCTGCACCACCAACAATGTAGTAGGCCGCACACGACGCTACACCGATTTGTATTTCCCGCGAATACTTTTTCTGAAAATTTCACGTGATTTTTATGTTATAACTAGACTGTGAATTTTTATACTTTTATGACGAATATGCAGGTGTAAAATGTAATATGTAGAAATATATAACATCCAAAGTATATTGCCTTAGTTAGTTAAGATATCCTATCTATTATCTTTTTCATTGTTCAGGATGTATTGAAATATTTGAAGTTCATTGTGTTATTTACTTATTAAATAGTTATATCACATAGGTTGTAGACTGTTACGAGATAATGATTAGATATTAAAATATCTTAGTTTAAAAACTGAATGAAGAAAAATAAAGATAGCACAAAGAAAATGATAAAACTTCTGTTTTCCTCGATTTCGAAATGTTAGGACATTTTAATTAACGATAATTATGATATATTTTTCGTTATAATATTTAGTAGTTGAATAATTCTTTATCATTTTTTAATTATATTTATAAACATATGAATTTGCATAAATATCGGCAGTTTAATAATAATATTTGTTTTTATGTTATAATAATATTGGTATACTAGTATTTGATAGGATACAAATTTTTGACGTTTCTTCTTGAAAATCTTATGTGTGATATAATTAATGACACTTAAATTGATGTTGATTATTTGTGGATTTTATTTGGGAATTAGGATTGATCGAGTCATGTGCAATTAACGAAATGCTTTATGGCTTGCGTAATAAATAAAGATAGAAGATATTGTCGAACGTAGGCGGATCAAAGATGCCATAAATTGAATAGTTATGAAACGTATAGGTCAGGTCTCAATTTAATGGTTTTCTAATTTTAAAAGGTAATTTTCGATGCTGTTTGTCAATTTGTTTACTGAAGCCCGCTATCTTCTGTGGGTATGTTTTGTATCTTTTATAAACAAATAATAGGAACAATAAAATAAAGTTATCATCTTAAATTAATAATTCTTGGAAATAGTACATTGCTATATTACCAGTAAGGTGATCGATAAAGTCGGAATAAACTTAATCGTATATTTTGTTCAACATTTGCGCAAAACAAACTAAAATTTTTTAATATCGTAGATATATCTTTCCGATTTTTCTTCAATATTCCAATCACGCAAATATTTGAATTTCGACACACGAATTCGATACTTGCAAATATTTCGTAGCTTCGAAGTATTGGAATTTTTTCACAATATTTAGTATGATAACATATAGTTTTCGAGTAGAGATATTTTTTAAAGTACACAAGTCTTAAATTGTTGTATAATTAAATGCGAAATTGTATTATTTAATTATTTTGAGTATTTAATTACCATCAAATATTATCTGTGTGTAAAATTATAGGCCTTAAAAATACCATTTCCAGAAATTTGTATAAAAATTATTATTCCTGACAATTCTATTGTTTTTATTGCTTATTAATGTTGGTAGTTAAAAGATTTCGATATTCGATAATTTAGTGCCACAGTTAGGCTGTTAAGAATTCTATAAATTTCGGTTGTTGTATGATAATATTTGAAACGAATCGAGATTTCATTGCACGTGATGATACGATCAAAACCTAACTTAGTTTACTCGAGCCTAATGCATAAAATCAGCGAAGAAAACTTAAACATAAGTTCTAAACCAGTCGTAAATACACACGTGGCCCGTCTCTAATTCCTAGTTGAAATCATATCTGAACACATTAGCGCGATAATATCGCACATTAGTGCAGTTAGTACAATAGCAATTTGAATTTGGATAAATTTCTTAGCAGGAATTTATAATAAAATCCCAAGATTTTATAATTAAATTTTAATTATTTTATTTTCTATTAATTAAAGATTTAAAGCCTTTTAACACTTAAGCTTCTTTAAAAACATTTATTTTTGATAACATAAGAATTGGAAGAATTTCTATGAAATATTCAAGTATCTTTCCAAAACATTTTCTCCAGGTTAAATTTGCTTTTAACAGAGTAAGGAAATTGCTCAATTTCATTCGTATATTATTTTATTAATCATTTCGAGTATTTTATCCAAAATTTCTACCAATATTTAAATCTTCACCCATAAACCAATTGTAACACACAGTCATAAACCTACATTCTTCGTTTCCTCATATTCTAAACAGGCCGTAGAACATTAACAATAGAAAAAGAAACTTTGGTCTCCCTTTACGTTTACAGACTGTTGGCAAAATTTACAGCAAACTCAACAAGAAACATTTTTTCCAACAACAAACGTTCTCTCGAAAAATCCAAGCAAAATCTTTCAAAAATAGAAACGGACGATCCAAGATCCAGAGACAAAGAGTTTCAAACGATTCATCAAAGTTGGTTGCTTCGTTCTTTTACAGCTCTAACGAGAAAGGGAAAGGGAACAGAACCAGTTCCGCGAAGTTGTCCGGTATTCATTGAGACTGTCGAGCTTTTAAAAGACAAAAGGGTAATTCAGGCACTAAATTAAATGGACGCGACGAAGCGACACGCCGCGACGTGGAATAAGAAAGATTAGTCGGGCGGCGTTTAATGCAAAATGAGCGGACAACGGGCGCGATTTACTCAGATTCTACGTCATTGTCGGTACGACGCGACGGTTTTAGATCTGGCAACGAACTCATTTCGAACGGAGAAACGAAGAAGGGGGGACGCGATGTAAATCCCGACCGATGAATGTCCGGCGAACATCCCTCACGATTGGGACTTCCGATTAACGATAATCACCTTCTGCTTCACGTTGATTCTCTCAGGTGTTGCCTCATTTCGCGGAGAATTTGTTATAGCGAAATGGATTGCCTGTTGACTTCACATATGTTTGCTATTTTTTGATTTGTGTATTATGGTTTTGTCTAGTGGAATTTGTATGCTATAAATTTGATAGAATGCAGGAAACATGTTTCATGAGGTTAAAATAAATAAGAGGAGGTTTTAAAAATCTATTGTATGTGTGACCTATTTTGATATTAGTAGTGCAGCTCACAGTGAAATATTTTAATGTATTTATGTTATTTGAACACTACAGTAATATAATTTTGCCCTCTTGAAGTATAAAGGACTGCAAATTTTGTGTACAAATGGGAACAAAAATTAGAAAATAGAACATGTTCTTTTGTTTTATTTCGTTAAGGTATATTTTGTAATTGTTACAGTCAATAGGATGTACATCTGTATTTTTAAAATTCTAATTTATAGAAGATAATTAATTCGACAGTCATACGAAAAATTACACGTTTCCATTACATTTGACAAAATTTCTAATTTCATACACTACGCCCTTTACATAAATCTCCCTTTTTAAAAAGTAACTAAATCCCATCCTTTTTTTAAAGATTCTCTTCCTGAATAAAAATATATACAACTTGTTCTCTACCGTAAAAGCAAATATTCACGATACAAAAATTCTCTCTGCACACTGAATCTTTCCACGCTTTCAAATTATTTTCTACATAAAGTTGGGATGCATTCAAACAAAAAAAAAAAAAAAAAAAAAAAAAAAAAATTCATCGTGAAAACAATCATTTCATGGAAATACTGGAGAAAATAAGGGGATAACGTTTCGACAACAGAAAACGTCTGTACGGTGGAAAGGTTGCCAGAGCGATTCAAATGAAAGTAACGTTGCTCCCATTGCTTGATGCTAGTTTTACAAACCTTTGCTCGCGTCGATAAATATTTATTTAATTAAAGTCAGTCGTCGCGGGTACGTGCGGCATCGCGCGGAAGATTTCAATAATAACTCGCGTCGGAATCGGTTGGGCTTGGCAAGAGGATAATTTCAGCCGGCTGTCTCTCTCCGCCGGACGTTCCATATAGACGTGTCGAAGATAGACATAGTTTTGGCCGTCTTGAAGCATTAATCCCTGAAACACACGTGCGCCACGGGTGTACGCGCAGGCCTGCAGCTTCGAAGCCGCAGATAATTCAACTAAATCATTCTCATCGTTATTATCATTGTCGTGTCTCGAGGGTAGACGTTGAATTATCACCCGCATAAATTTCGTCGTTGCAAGGGGGATCCATCCGCTTTCTGTGAACGCTGAAATCAGAGAACTAACGAAACAGAACACTGAAATCAGAGAACGAATTAACATTAGCTGTGCTCCAATACTGATCGCGACAGGGGTAACCCGTTTCCGGTTTGCGTAGCGGATGACGTATGGCGTGTTGGCGGTAGCTTTGTTTTCATATGATAGTGTTGTTTCTGAAAAATTTGAGGCGATTTAGCGTTCGGTTTAAATTTGGACCAAGGAGATATTTGCAGTTGTTTGCGTAATAGTAGATGGACGCATGGGTTTGATAATACTTGGAAATCTAACGGTAAATGAGGACTGTTTTCCTTTTGCGAATGTTCTATTAGATTTTTTGGAATATCAAGGGAATAGTACAATTGCTCTAAATTTCAGACACCTGTAAGTTAGCATTGTAAAGTGATTTTATAATTTTAAAATGATAATGCTCCTTTTCCTACTTTGTGGAAGATGGACATATTTTTGTTATAGGGTTTTACAATTCTTTTTATGATAGATTGTGGTTATAATATAGATTTTTAATTCTATAACGTAAAGGAAATGGTATAGTTTCATCGAGTGATTGAAATTGAAATCGTTAGAGATAAGTGTTTTATGCTATCTTCAGAACGAATGTCGTTCTCAGTTTTTTTTAACAATTTTACATACTTTCAAATCTTTCAATAGTTGAAATAAATTATTCCAAGAACACTATCATAACGAACAGAAACTATATTTTTCAGTGAGTCTTACACGTCCCTTGTACCACACAGAGAAACAAAATGTCTCAAACATCGGATCATTAATTCCTACAAACGAATGATTCAAACGTTGATTGAAGCGTGGAAACAATTACAGAAGACAAACGTGAGACGTAGCTGAAGGGGTGTTTGCAATTTGCGACTTGAATTGTCGTCTGGGAACGAATGAGAACTGATAATCGTCCTTTTGTTGTACAGATGACACTGCTTAAGTCGAATAAACAGGAGCATCGTCGAAATCGGCGATTGCTCTCACGAAGGAGCAACCAGGAACGAAGAGGAAGATCGTTTTCTTTCCTCGTTCGTATCGGTCGTATCGATAATCGACTTAAAAGTGGCAGGTTGATCTGCGGATTGAATAAGTCGATAAATCGTCGTTAATGCGCTTCTTGCGACCGGGAACGGATTCGAAAGATCGAACGTTCGCACTGACTTGCTTTTAAAATAGAACCAAGGTCTGGGCGAGGCTTCGATCAGCTTTCGTTTCGTGGATCCTCAACATCTGTTAAAAAATATATTTCATCCAACAGAATTGCGTTTTGAGTTTAATTTTTATTTTTTATACGAATTTTATGCTATCTCGCGGTAGACCAAAAGATTTGGAGTCGAAAAAAAAAAATGATGTTGCTTCGATTTGTCGCCGTTCTGTCGGCTCGGCAAACGAAAGCTTTCGACGAATTTTCAGAGATTATTTAATAACTCATGAACTGTTTTCCGTTTCATTGATAGAAAAGTGGAGGTGGAATTAAAAAATGAGTGTTGGTTATAAAGCGAGCCGTAAATATTTGGAGGTTGATTAAACTTTGGATTAGTCGATGCGATGAAACAGGTTTCAGTTGAGCGTAGTTTTTAATATATTCGGATTCAATAAAATTTTAGCTATATTCATATTTTTATAGAAAAGATATTGAATCTATCGCGATGTATTCCAATAGAGTTATTCATATATATTTTGAATTCCGAAGCAAATGTTCCATAGTTAATGTTTACAGCTAATTGGAAATTGCTTTTCCCTAAAAATTACAAGATTGATGAACCTGCGATTCTACGCGAATAATTCTTTCTCTTATTTTTAGGAATGCGAAAGACAATTATAAGAAACCAAATAATTTTCGCAACTATTCTCCTGTAACAAGTATCCTAATTACTTATTTAAGGCAGTCTACGTTAGTGTATTTAACCCAACAGATTCGAATCATAAAATAAACGTTAGTTTCAATGTCTCCGTATTTTCTATTTCAAGCATCCATGGTTTTAGAGAGATCCAGTCTGGAAAGTGATTTCCTTGATAGCGGCAAATCCTATGGTCGGCGAGGAGCAGATTGCCCGAGGAAATTTATTCAAGCACGTGCTACCCGGGACAAAATACCCGGCAATTTAGTTGATGCGCGTTATATCCACGTTTAGATGTAAATACGATGTCAGGTTGGTTATTAATTCGGTCTAAAGGTAAAACACGTTGCATTTACGAGGTGATGCTAAGGTGTGTGGTCTTCGTGGGCCATATTCAGTTTTCCTAACCTTTTGTCCTACATTTTATTCGTCTTTCGAATCAACTTTTCGCATATTTCGTGCACAATGGCAACAACACATTTACAATATACTTGTTCGCGCGTATCCGAAATTTTCGCTAATTTTCACGATGGAAAGTGAGATGAACGGGCGAACGAGAACACGGAAATTTAGATTACTGGCAACGCTAGAAGCGTTGAAGCGTAATCACACGAAACTGCGCTGTATATCCGCGACCGTATGCTTTACAACGCGCAAATATCCGGATTTTGTAGCTGGCAAACAAGAATACTTCATTCGTCGTCGTTAGATGTCCGTAACGTAATTGTAGTTTTACACAGCGGCAAAGTAGACCTTTTTGTTTTTCGTCCGGATGAGACTAAAAGGGAGTAGTTTCGAAAGCAATTTGTCTTCTGATGGTTTAATCTTATATTTTTAAGAATAAGGGAAAGATTTTAGATTGACTAATTTTACGGATTGCGAGGAAAAAGAATTTTTAAGAATTACTTTGAAAAATTTCCTAAGTTTCTTGTTAGAAAATAATAATAGTAGTAACACTAGTATTTGGTATTTTCATTTATATCAATATTTCAATCGTTAGAGGAGGAACACAGTTGTTTTGAATTATTTTCGGATCAATTTTCCAGGTTTTTAAACAAAGGAATTTTCGAAACATTCTTAAACATTTATTTTAAGTTTCTTTCTATGTATTTGATATCTCATATCGATTGTATTATAAATATTTTAATTGACAATATTATAAGAAGTGTAGTACCAAAAAGTTTGAATGATGTTAATAGACAGTTTCTTGCGGAGAAACCCTGGTGTGTAACCTATGTTTTTTCTTTTTTTTTTTTTCTTTTGACAAATAACGATGTTCATTGTTTCTAATACTATGAAGTTTTCACGCATACTTTTATAATAATATTTAACATTGTGCTTGTTACATCCGGTGGCTCTTTACATAAACCAGAATCCATCCCTCGATCAAGACGACTACTAGCTGTGCAAATATAATTAGTCGGACCGCAATAATCCTAAGGAACTGTGATAAAACTAAGCATTTTTATTTTACCGTTAAGGCCCTTAATTGTTGTTACGACGATTCGCGGAGAGATGCGATCGCGAGGAAACGCGTCGACGAGAGGCGTAAATTCTCGCTACGATTCGTATAATCAACGTCGCGAATTAGTCGTTCCCTACTTCGGTTAAGATAACAGAGGTAGTTCAATGAATTTAACACTGTATTAACAGGTTAATATATTTAACAATAATAAATATAATAACAAATGTCACAAATTATTTAACGATAAGTACAGTTAATGTGTTACAGAAATTCGACTCGACTTTGTGATGTCTCTCGATATATTCGTTAGACTTAGCGACTTTATTCGTCAGACCTCTCGATGTATGCAATTAGAATCTTCAAATGAGACTGATTGCCCTTCGATCATTTCTTTGTCTTCTCGGGGAGACGACCACGCCACCGTTCACGCCTATGATCGTATGACGTATGCCGCCTTCTTTGTGTGGATGAAATAATGGGACCGAAATCGACGTTTCTGGAACTCGTTGCTTGGTGACAACTATGCGCTCGTCGATACATTGTATATTTTCCGTCGGGCAGATAAGACGATCAGTCTGCGACACTGTAGGACCGCGAGCGACGGTTAGAAATACGACCTATAGTAAGCCTCGTGGCGTAACAATTGTTATAAAAGACATTCAAGTCAAGACGTTCCTTATGGTTATTTTTCAATCAGGTAAAAAATGGAAAGGTCGGATTTTTCCCATGTTCAACGGTGAGGCGACCAATTCCCAGCAATAGTTTTCCTTTGCTATAGCATCGTCACCAAACTCTACTGGTTTGTTATTCCTAAATCAGTCAACATCTCTTGACTGATTTTTATCCGTTGATCAGTCAATGTCTTGACTGGTTTTCGTTCACTGATCAGTCATCAGTTGTAACTTACTATTTATACGTCTGAATACGTACGAATATGACGTATTCTGAGAATACGTCTGTACGTACAACACGTAACTATTTCTGTCTACAAAGTTGTTGGAATAAAGTATATATTATAACCTGTTATTTCAGTGTTAGAATCAGTCAACCATCTCTATTATCCTAAACGAAATAGGGGACCGACCAATTCGTAGCGTTGATTATCGAATCGTAACGAGAATTTACGACTCTCGTTGACGCGATCTCGTTGAACGATCGAATAGAGCTATCGCTTAAACAAAAAGTTGAACGTACGAATGAGGACAAAGATGTTTGGAAGATCATACTGGAAATATTGATGATGTTTTGATATCCCAGATTCACTCTTTATAATAGACGCTAATGAAACAAAAATATTTTTCAGTGCTCTGAACGATAAATAAGTATTACAAACATTCTGGGACCTATTTGCTGATGTATTTTAATTGTTATTTAAGATTAAAAATAAATATGTCAACTTTCTGATTAAAATATATGATTCTTCTAGCAATGAATAATTAAAACTGAAATCCGAAGTAAAAGAAAAGAATTCCCTAATATCTTTGATTTCTTAGGGGTTTCTTAATGTTGTGACTAATGAATTATATCGCTATTTAGGAAATGAAAAATACACGATAACTAGTCGATTAATATTTTATAATCATTATTTCAGAATCCAGCGCAATGAAATAATTTTAAAAAATACAGAACACAAAATACTTTTAATTGTTCGATATATTAATTAACCAATACCAATTTCACTTTCCAACAACAACAAGTTTGATCGGTGTACATATTCGTATAGAGGCAAGAATGAAACTGTATGAAATAGAATTGTAGAATTAAATTCAACTATCAGGAAAAATTCTGATGGAATCATGTAATTTTGAATATAAACGAAAGGAAGGGAGAGAGAAATCGGTCATCGTCGCGCCAGAGAATAGTTCAACGGTTGCCAGACAAGTAACTGAAAATTACTATGATTAATTGAACGTCAGAATCACGACGAGTAATTTGCACGATGAATTTCGCAAACTGCGAAAGAGCCATCCAGTTTACGCGTGGACGTTTCCGTCCTATTTCTTATCGTTTGCTTCTCATTCTTCGCTTAATTACATCGAAACTTTCGTTGCACATTCCTTTCATCGTTTAACGCGATTTCAAACTTTCTCCTTTTTCCCTTCCCTCTTCACATTTTCCTTTTATTTTTCACATTGGTTTTCTTCGCGACTCGTAATTAAATAAAACGAATCGAATCAATACGGTAGGCACAGGCGAAAGAGAAATAAAATGATAAAAGGAGAAGATAAGAAAATCCGGGAAAAGAATAAAATTTGCTCGATGAAAATTGTTGGATAATTTAGTCTCTTTAGTTGGCTATAGGATTTATGGAAATGAATCTAATCTACGCGTGACTAATTATTCAACGGTCTTAACTTGTGGCTTGGGTGACAGTGAGCTGCGAGATTTATGGTAGTAGGTGGTTACTCTGAAACGTTTAGTTGGTTGTCATAACGATGTAACTTTACAGTGATTCGATATGTAATACTAATGACAAGATGCGTTTCTCTGTTAGTCTTGTTGCTAGTATTTAATTTGAAAGTGAATCTTTGTCAGATGATGTTTTTTCCTTCATTGAAAATAAATGAATATTCATATCAAAGTGGAATTAATTTATTATACACAAGTTAATTTGGAAGTTGATTTTATTGCAGGAAGAGTGGTAAATGTGGATTAAAATAGATTAATAACGAATTAAATAATACATTACAGTAGATTGGGTAATAAAGGCAAATTGAGATTAAAGCGAATTAAGGGCTAATTAATTAAATTGCAAACCACATACTCGTGCATATGTTTAACAAAATTATCTTCATAAATATGACAATATGTTCCTACAATTATATACATACGATTTCATTTCATGAAGAATATTATAAGTTATCAAAAAAAGGATGGAGATAATAATAACTATTTAATTGTTAGTGAAAATAAATTAGTTTATCGATTGAAACAAAAGCTAAATAATTAGCAGTTATAATTAATGGACGGTTGACTGTTATACGACAAAAACTGAATTAAGTGAACGAGAAACAGGAAGTTCTGTGCTTGCATCTTTGCAAGCTGCTGACGGTGCTAGTGTAAGTAAGATGTTGGAAACCTCTTAAAAAAAGACGAGACTTACACCCGGAAGCCTTAAATAGTATTAACTGCAAGAACCTGAAAGCCTTGAAGGTTCAAGTTACAGATCGTCAGATGAGATTTCTTCTTATGGAAAAGGAAGTTTTAAACCTCTTATAAAAAGACAAACAATTTTGTTGCTTAAGAACAATTTTGTATATCAATAACTATAGCTTTTAAAGGAAATACCAAATATGCAAGAAATTAAAAAGCATTCAGAAGAAAAGAAAGAAATGTTAAAGATCAAGATTTTGTTGATTAGCAATAGAAAAAAGGTAGGATAGAAAAAATCTATTTGGAAATAAACTTTGTAAACAAATTTTCTTGTAAAGAAATTCCTAAAACTGAGGATAGATCATACAAATAGTTTATGAATAAAAAAAATCAATAGGATAGAAAGAAGTAGATTGAATTTCGCACGTGTCTGATCACAAACAAACCACATCTACTTGCATTCTCTTTCTCATCCTGCTATTGTTTTACATATCATTTTATTGCTTGTCGTTGTCCGGAGGTATTGATTAATTAACAGGAACTCTTTTACAATATTTCACCGTAAAAAGTTGCGTATAAAAAATTTGCATAACATGTATCGGAAAACCTTAATTTTTTGACTATTGAACGTTATTTTATTCCGGATATTAATTATGTCTTTGCGAAATTTCTAGCTACTTTACAGTTGCACATTAGTAATTTGCAGTTAATATTAATTATTAAATATTGAAATTCACATCTTTCTGCACTAAAATCGTAATTTTTTATATTTTTGATACTACATCGTTTATCATTAAATAATTTTACCTTTACAATTGAACGAGATGCTATTTAAATTCCTGCATTGTTTTCTAAACACAAAGCTCACTGAAATTTAGTAAATCTAGCACTTTGATTTAAGAACGATGAAACGATGAACATGTCTTTCTGACAGAAAGATCACACGAAAAAATCTAGCAACAAGTCTTTAAATCCATTTTGATCGAAAGAATTCAGATTGCTACAATTTCGACGAAAGAGTTTGCAACGACTGCTCGATCATTTCGTGTTCTTCGAGTATGAGCATTCCTCGTGCGCATACGCAAAATCGTAAACGTACGTACAAAGAACGATGCATGCATTCGAGTACGTACGTCGTGGTTCGCGACATTCTTGGCACGAGCGAGGAGTCTTGACAAAAATCTCGCCTCGGCCGACCTTGTGCCTCGAGGAACCTAAGGTGACGACATCGTGGCCTCTGTAATTCACACCTTCGATAAAATTCTAAACATTCGCAATGTCTTTTGGCAATTAGCAACCAGGCTGTCGCTGAACAACTGTTGACTCGGTTGAACGATTTCTTTTCGTGTACTTATGGTGTGTCGATGATTTGAATCTGTGTAGGTTTGAATGTACAAGAGAAGAGTAAGGGTTTTTATAATTATGAGTTAACATTTTTATAATATAGAACAACGAGCATGTAAGTAGGACAAATTCTCATATCAAATTCGACTGAATTTAGTTTGTAATTATCCCTTGAGAATAAGAATTCGAAAGTTGTTCCATATGTATAGTACTTCAAAGTACAAGAAATGTATTTTTAAATCCTATGATATAGCAAAGGAAGAGAAGAGCTTTTTATAACAGGAAATATTAATTTTGATAAAATTCTTAATTTTTAAATAATTCCTACAATTTTTTTTCATATTTTTAATATTGGACTACATTAATGTTTACAAAACAAACTCTGAGGCGATGGCCAAAATTATTTCTTATAACAAGAATATTGAGAGAATATGATATCGTACGAAATCATTTGGCAAAAGCTGCAAACTACGCATGATACATATTATTATATGCATTTAAATCGCTCTTCAATCTTATATTTTTGTTCATCATTGAAAAAGATAAAAACGTTAAGCGCATATTAATTCCTTGTTGATGAATGTCGACAACGATCGTCCGAGCTTCCAGTTTATAATTTATCGATAGCCTGAGAGCTTAGTATTCTTGTAAATCGCAGCAATTACGAGATCGATGGCCGCTCGCGAGGCTGACGAAGTCTGGGTCGATGATTTTGGCGGAAACATTAATCGCGCACGATGACATCATCGTAGGTAGAAGCTACACAAGGTCGTGACAGCGTTGGTGATGCTATCACGAATAATTTCAGGATGTTCACTCCGCATTTAGTCAGGCATATGCTTTTAGGAATGACTCTCGACTAGCTCGTAATTTTCATTTGCTTTATCACTTAGAATGTCAGTGAAAATTTACTACTTTTCGTTAGTGAAATTGAAGTTTTCATCTTGGACTAGCTACCATCAACTCTTAATCAAATATTAAAAACACTCTCAAATGATTCTTCACCATTTATCGAATTTCAATTCTTTAGACAATTCTCCTAGTTGTCAACTGTTTTAAAACCACTAATAAATATATATAATTAACTACATATGTCTCATTGACCATAAAATCGATCGTAAGAAATACAAATTCATGATAATATGACGAGAATGCCACATAGAAAGCAGTAAATGTTCAGTCCTTTTAAGTGTTAATCCCACGGGTTAATGTTAAGCCCCATAAGCTTTAAACTCAGTTTTCTCAGTTTAAAAACTAGCGGAGACAGGGAGCGATGAAAAACTGGAGCGACGAATATAAAGTGCGAACTGTCTACATATATTTCGAAGATATTGAACAATCCATTCTTCCAAGCGCCTAAATCTTCATCTCTCCAACTAAAATAATTAACAGGTCATCCGACGGCACCCCAAGCCGCAAAATTTCAATACCTCAATAAAATTCTAAAATTTCCTCGAACGACGGTCGTTATCGATGCCAGGATAGCGTGGGCCAGCGACGATTCGGTCGGATATTTCGAGTGGTCGTTTACAGAGGCTGTCGATGGCGCGATCATCGTGACGTCGATAGCTGCGTCTGTTTCAGCAGCAATTCCACGTCATTGCTTGCGGGCTGACTTATTTATATTCACGGTACGACACGGTAGGCGCTCGCCGCTATTTAGACCTGTTGCAGTCGAAATTGAAATTCTCGTTGCAGATGCTAGCCAGCCATCGTATCGTGGCCGCTTCCTTGGCAACGTCATTCCCAATGTGAATTACAACGTCGATGGCTGCGCCGATACGAAATGCGGTACACGTAAATATTTTTGCTCGATTCTTTTAGCGACCCCCTTTGAAACAATGTTATATCGTACTCGTATATACCTTCGAACAGCATAGAATACTGACGTTTATGCGAACACGCGATGAAATATTCGTTCTACTCGGATGCAGTTCGCCAGATTTGTTGGGAACACATAGTAAGTCGCGTTATTGATTATAGCGATGAAAATGGTAGGTTAGTGATGCAGTTTCGCGTGAGAGCATGAGTAAGAACTGCTTTTAGTGGCCGTATATACTCACGACGCTGCGTTGAGGAAATTTTCTTCGTATGTCCCCCGTGAATAACGGAGTTCTTGATGTCTGAAAAGATTTGAAAATGCTCTTAGGAATATGTTTGATAGGACGAGTGATTATATTTTTATGTAAAGCGGTCAATGATCGTCACATTGATTGTAGGTATTAGGAAAAGGAACTTTGGGAATGAAGGTGAATGATTTGGAAATTTCTTTCCAAAGGAAAGATGCAAGTAAATCAATGTGAATTAATGAAGTAAATAATCTTATTTTTATGCGTTATTTAATCTTGGAATCATTTCGGGAAAGAATGATATTTTGTATAACGCTTGATTCCTTTGTATATTATATTTATAAATAAATTATAAATTTATAGCTGAAGTAAATATTACACGAAACGTGTTAAAGTGTATCGTTCTTTTGCGAATTTAATGGAAAGAGATGTGAAGAAGTGGAGGATTACGCGCTAGTGGAAACGGATAGTCATAGTCAGACTTCCTCTCTTCAACGTTTAACGTGTTATTGGTATTACGTTGTTATTGTTTACGTGTATATTGATATTTCTATCTCTTTCGTAATCATTTCTTTTTCAAATATGATATAATATTATTTTTCTGTAGTAAAATGTATCTAATGTGCGTCTCTGGTCCAAAAATGTAATACATTCTTCTGTAGTTGTGTACTCAGATCGTGTTGCAACTTTTTAAATGTACCTTTTTTATTCTTCCTTCCCTCGTAAACATCTAAATATCTAAATATACACAAAGTAAGAACTCTAGTAATAATTTTGTATGAATTGTACTGAATATAGATTGTTTGCAACTATGAGATCTATAAGATAATAATTTTCACATTACAGTATGTGTAATACTTATTAATATCTTTGGATTTGAATGTTCTAGTTTTACATTACATGAAATTTATTTAATTATATTTATTCGGATTTTTAAAAGTTACTATTTGACATTAGCCAGAATAACAGACAAAGAATCAAAAGATTTACATTGACCAACTTTCGTGTTTCCTTTCTCATTCAAACACTAGTTGCTAAACTGTAATTCTAGCGAAGATATAAATATAGAATTCGTTCAAAATATTGACTGGGAATATTCCTTTCGGTATTGAATCCGTTTACAACGTAGATAAAATGTTAGTTTATACGGCGAATTCAAATATTAACGTTGGCCGCGAATCTGCAATTTTCTGGCTCTGTCTTTGTCCTTTTGCTTGCTCATTAATTAGACCGAAACGTCTTGGAATACTCGATCTACAGCAGAAGACGTGTCTGAAACGTACCTCTATTGTTTAATGCATAGTGACAACACGATGAATTATCTTTTAAATTAGGAAACGATTAAATACACATAATGAGGAAGTATTAGATAAATCAACGATTTATTTTAGTCTCTCATTAAAATTTGTCAGAAACTGGTCTTCCAACGTTTAATTAATTCTAGAAGTTTATTTGGTTTCTAGTCTCTAGAATATATTTATTTGCTAGTAATGAAAAATCATTACTTAAATAATTTGAATAAATCTGGAAATGTTTCTATTTCTAAGGCGAAATTTAATGTGAGGTATCAAAATAAATTATTACAAGTGTTCAAATATATTCGTGAACACTATATAGATCACATATCTCTACAATAATCATCGTAAATAAACATATATATATAAAACATTTGAATACCTCCAAATAGATTTTCTTTTACTAATTTTTTTTATTGTACTTACGTATTTATTATTCAAATATAATAATATGAACAATATGAACATAAATCTAACCATTTACAAGTCTACTGAAAAGCTAAATTAATAACATTTCCTCGATACAATAGATATCGTATAACAGATTTGAATAAAATTTCGCTTTTGAAGCTCGTGCGCCACAAATGACTCGAATCTTTGCTATTTAGCGTCTCCACGGCAGTTGTCCGCGATTATTGGGGTAAACGGCAATCATTGTGAATAATAGGTTGGAAATGGAGTAACATCGAGTAAATAGGATGGCCTTTATTCAGAGGTCGTGCAATCTTGAATGAAATGCACCACTTGGCAAGCTGAGTAACGCCAGCACGTCAAAAGATGTACCATGCATATCCGAGGAAGAAGCGAGATCAAACGTAGAAGCGCAATATTGTTGAATGGAACGGTAGGCCGGGAGATATTAGTGTGAAATTAGATGATATTTCGACCATGATTTAGACTTTAAGCTGTTGAATGGAGGGTAACATACGAGAGAAAGTTAGTAGTAAAGGATAAAGTTATAGTACTTAGTATGGCAAAATGTTTTTCATTTAAGAGCAGAGCGCATTCTTTTTTAAATATTTGATGCATTGCCTGTAGCATTTACAGACCAAACACTCGGAAGTCAACTGTTTTTGAAATTGCCAGGTTTATTTAGGAGTAGATCCAGTCCATCGTTATAGAAAACATTTTAAATCTTCGAAAGCAATTGCAAATTATAAAACAAACATATCTGGCTTTAAGTCCAATTAAATACAAAGTGAGGATAGTTATCATTCGTTGAATATTAAACAGGATAAAAAAGAGAGAATCTATCTATAGACACGTGCTCGTAATGCAAATAGTTTAATTTGTGCGATGAGATGATAGAGATTTGAGTACTTTAGATATTTTATGCGTGTTTTAATATTATACACCTACATTCTGTGCATTGTTGTATCTTTAAACTTCCCATAAATGCATAGAAAACCCCAGTCTATTCACTATAATTATGATATGTGTATTAGGAGCCAAATTTAATAGAAGATCGAAATTAAATTTCGATCGTCTCCTACAACACAACAGAAAATAATTTTTCTACTTCAAACGGCTTCAAACTTGCCTCGCACGGCTTCAAACTTGCCTCAAACTTGCCTCAAACTTGCCTCAAACGGCTTCAAACTTGCCTCAAACGGCTTCAAACTCGCCTCAAGCGGCTTCAAACGGCTTCAAACTTGCCTCAAACGGCTTCAAACTCGCCTCAAGCGGCTTCAAACGGCTTCAAACTGGCCTCGCATGGCTTCAAACTTGCCTCAAACGGCTTCAAACTTGCCTCAAACGGCTTCAAACTTGCCTCGAACATCGTCAAACCGTGCTCAGACGCCTAGATACCGGCACACAACGAACTTCGAGGGAAAAATCTTAACGAAGCCGACAGAAATAAGCAACGCGTCGACGTTGGACAAATTTCTGGGCTCGCTTCGTTGATCGAGAACTAAGATCGCGTGGTATCGTTGCAAGCTGGGATCCAGGGGCAGTTTCTGTCGGCGTGCAAGAAAGAAAGAGACAGACAGATAGTGACGAGGGTAGAGAGGCTATGCTGCTTCCGTTTTGGTTTCTGGTCGATGCCTCTGGCGTCTCAATTAGCGAACACTCTCTCTGTCTTGCGCCCCTTTTGCTCTTTCTCTCTTCGTGGTTGGGTGCTCGGTCATGCTCGACGCACCGAGGCCGATCCGTGGCCGATTCTCGAAATAGATTCGCTTCGTTGTCCGTCCTCGCTGCTTACCGCTTATCCTTTCCTCGATCCCGCCTTCCTTCGGCCCATGAATCTACCGAATACCAGTTGCCCTGCGAATTGATCGCTCTCGTGTTGCACGAGTTTTGTTTGGGCTCATCTCGAGCGAAATCGATCGGATTAAGTATGGTCGAATGTGTCGCGTATTGGCTGGCTTAGGGGTTGGAAGGTGGTTACTGGTGGAATTATTAAAGAGAGAAAGAGGTTTTGAATAATGCCTGTTTCGTACGAAAGAGGAGTTTGAGAGAGTAGGTTTGCATGCGGGTAAATTGAAAGATATTACTGGAATTTTGTGGAGAATTCTGTAGCTTAATCGAAAAGTGGAGACTAACATTAGAATTATCAGACTAATTAAAATGACCAATTCGTAATTTTTCGTGGAAATTTTGTAGGTACGATTGCTAGAAATTTCACCATTCGTTGTATTATATTTGTATGAAAAATAGATTTATCTATATTATCGTATTTATATTAAATCAATAAATAAGCCGAAGTGGAGAGATCTGTGGCAAGTAATTACTATCGCAAAAGGACTTCCCATCGAAGTTGACAAATTCGAATAAGACAGCAATAACCATAAGCTCGTAAAAGTATGGAAGTTCTCAGAAGTGTGAGAATGACGTACTAAAGATGAGAATTCTAGGATCAAATTTAGAGGAGAATTTAGAGATTCGTGCGACTCGTTTCTCTATAGTTACGTAGGAATAAACAATGCATAATGAGCAAAAGTTGTCGCAGAATGTTCGCAAGGGAACCTAATAAGAGAATTTCAGAGAGAACGTCAAGTAGCTATGCATATCAAGACGATGAACAAAGAAAATTTTATAGAAAAGCTAAAGACAACGAATTTGCTTCGAGAATTAATCAAACGTGTTTAGAGAAGGAATAGTCTCTTGTACGTTTTAATTATCCTTATAGTATTTGTTTCGAGGAAACAGTGAGACTATCAATTTAACAGTCGACTACATATTCTTAAAATAAAACAAGGTACGACATACTACGTGTTCGAGGATTACGGGATAGCATCGTTGCATTAGAGTGGATCCATATTTATTTCATCATTTTCTTGTGATGGATACAAATGCTTAGAATATTAACAGAATGTTGCGCTCCATCTCAAAAAGTATTATTTATGAAGGTAGTATTTTTGAAGGTATTTATTGGATGGAAACTAATTTGAGCACGGACGCTCGTTCACTGCCAGTTTCGTGGAACTATAGATTATATAGCTCGGACACTCAGCGTTATTTGTTTCACTCGGAACTTTCTCACTGTCTTTTCGTCTCCTCCTTTTTCCCTCTTTTCTGTCCAATTATCCGCTTCCTTCTAAATAATTCAATAATTTCCAAGAATATTCTGTCTTTGTTATGAATGCAAGATATCCTGGTTAGGAAATTGGTCAATGTATTATCGATTGTCTTTTATTGACTTATTGAATCTTCATAGAAGCTGGTCTGCCTGACCAGTCGGCTGTTTTGCTATAAACAATTTATCAAATACAGTAAGTTTCTTCTCGAGACCGTATTACTTTAGATATACATATATACAAACAGATAAAATTATTCTTTGTGATTTATTTAGCGATTCGTACTTCAAGAAAGTGAATTGTGAGGAATGCTGGCTTTGTTATAGATTCTGAAGATATACTGTTTTATTTCTAGTATATTAATTTTATTCTTTATTATTTATTTAATGATTCATCTATAAAAAGACAAATTTATTTGACATAGGTTAAATCTACTTGTCTGTACTTAAAGAAAATATTGATTAGGAATCAATGCTTCGATTCTTTTGTTTCTTAATTATTTTTATATAGTTTATCGGAATATGTATGAAAGTATGTTCACTGAAACATTCTTCGGAAAGCTTTCTCATTTTAATTATAATGACATGCTCTTTATTCTTTTCCATCTTTATTGTTCGTTACGGTTAAGCGGCTTGAAATTTTAAATATTTCCCTGGGTATCTTAATAATATAATAAAAAGTTACTTTCTAGAAGAACGCATAAGAATTAATATTAATTTAAACATCAGATACAGATAAATAAGCGCTGAAATTAAACACGGAATATAAACAAAAAATATTTGTGAAAGAGAAGAAATTATTTCTTATTATTTAAGCAGAAATCTTTAAAAAATCATCGTCAACTCTTATTAAGTAAATCATTAAATACTATAGCGTGGAAAGAAATGTTCAGTTCGTTGTTCACACTGGGGCGTTCGTTTTATTCGATCCGTCGATGAACGTGGTAAACTGATCGTGTACACCTAAACTTAGATCCAGCTTCTACGATACGTGGTTCAAATCGGGACAGAAATACGATAGTAAGTGGTACCAGCGATCCCGTACTCGTGACAGAAAATCCTTGGTCAATTTTAATGGGGTTTAGGCGCCAATATATCGTGTGACGAATCGTCGTCAGGTGGTCGCATCGGACCACTGCCATCATGTTCGTCGTATAAGTATCATTGTCCTCTGTCTAATCTCAAGTGGATGGAAGAACCTTGTTTCTTGATTGCAACAGCTAATTAAAGTTTGATCAAGCTGTTTGTAATGCGTTAATATGTCGACGAATGTGAAGAAATGTTAAAATGTTAGATATACTTGAAAAATGGAAAACGTGTGATATCTTGTTCTTACACTTTGTTCATAATTATTATACTAACTCTAAACTAAACTGGAGTTTCATATAATATAATATTTTTGTTGATAGTAAGTAGTATAAAATGAAACATGTTTGGCAAAGAAAAATTCTTCGATATTTTATGTTACTGTCACGGTTTATTCGCAATTATTGAAACAGGTGTGTAATATTGATAATATTTTTATCGATATAGAACAGAATGAAACATATTGCGAAGAGAGCCTCTATATAATAACTATTAAATTTATTGTCACAGGTAAAGGAAAATTTATTTTTAGTAAAATATATCTCGGTTATAATTTTAAACGATTGACGACTGCATTACAAAATCCACGGTAACGAGAACCGGTAAACGAATTTCAATTCAATATTGAGATTCGGCTTATTTTAATACGAATATACTAAAAAATATATTGCAGCGTTGTTAAGCTGGCGAATAACTCAGCTTAAATCACATCGAATAGGAAAAGAAAAACAAATTGGAAATGTAATATTTGCATTGGAAATTACAGTATGAAATCCAATATGAAACTCGGTATGAAATATAAAAATTCCCAGAACTACATTTATAACGAATAAAACCATAAATTATTCACGTTGATGCGTATTTCCTATACAAATATATTTCTCTGGAATATAAATGCAGTAGTTCTCGCGTGAAATAAAATTCAACTTATATCTCGCGGATAAAAAAAACATACTGTGCGTGTCGGAAAGATATGCATTCGCTATAAACGTACTGTTCAAAATAATTACCAGAGTCAACAAATTTCAGTATTGTCATGTTTAATAACATAAACAGAAGTTATATACACGAACTGCAAGATACCTACTGCAAACATATATTTAGTAAAAAAATTAATATACGCTGCAAACAATCATTTTAAACATAAACATTAAATATTTTGTAGCTTCTACGTACATTATCAAATTTATTTCAAACTGTACCAACATAGTCATGATAGTCGTACCTTGTTACGACGCTAATGAAATTTCAAAATCTTTCGCATAACACACATAATTTATTCATAAAAATTTTCGAATAATTTCGCGAGCTACTGTACATATTTTTAACCATAGACACGCATACATTGCAGGAAAATAATGAAGAGACACATTGTTGCAGACGGATCTGGCTTCGATTGTAACTCATAGCTATTTGTGTACTTACGTATTCATATATTCGATCCGAGGTTTGTCCATCCAGTCGAAAATAAATTTCATTCGTTCATCTCGGGATGAAACGATGTGCGAACGTAGATATTGTTTGGATCGCTGTTCATTTGTGTTGAAATAGACGTGTATAAAATTGCGTTAAATTTATTACAGTTACATATCCCTAGAACGTGATATTGGTATAAATAAGATGTAGAAAGTTTTGCTTCAGTTAAAGCGGATATTGATAGGTTTTAATTATTTAGAGTAGACAAACTTTTAGACGAAGCCTTGCGTATTTCAATTAGTCATTAACTAAGAGTTAACGGTCCATTTAAAGTTTAAGACATAAGTCTCACGACTGGAGAAATGGAACCATTCATCAAGCTGGATCTTCGATATATACTGGAACATTCTATAGCACCATGATATCCTATGCAACTTTCACGTTAACTACTAAAATTATAATACTAAAATTATAGCGTCGTTTATTTACTAAAGACTTGCACTGTTTCTTTAATCATAATTGATAGTGAAACGAGCTACAAATCTAGTAAATTTTCTTTACGATTGTGTTTGAGGATTATAAAAGAAAAATATAACGAATATAATGAATTGAGATTCAGAATAAAATAATAAAAATTTCAAAATGAAATTTCTTTATATACGAAGATGATTTCTTATTGATTTAAGAAAATTTATTCAACTGTTTGATACTACAATAAATATACCGCGGATAAATCATTATGATCAATGTAATGTGATGGAAATAAACCTACAATACATAATTTTGACAGATTTAGTAGTTCCAGTATCAATAATTTCACACATCACGAGACTTTCCTCGATTTTTCTCTGTTCGTATCTCGAGCATGTTTTCATTGCTTCCTCTTCAAACAAAGGATCTTCTTTGCTGCGGTCACTCGAGTCCGCTCATAAAACGCCCAGACGTGCTTAGTGGATACATACATATCGCAGATAAGATTTACGTTCCTCTTTGAAGGCTTTCTTACCCCTGTTGTGACGAAAACATGCAAACGTCCCATAGTTTGATTTACGCTGGAAGTTTTCGCGTGCATACCGAACCTTTTTTCCACGTAAAAATAACTAATGAAATTCGACGTTACTATACTTGTTATTGTCTTTGCTTAAAATTGAAATGCATCGCCTATGCATCCGTGTCCTTTCCTTGGCAAACACTTTTGGAAATTTTGCTTGCGCCGAAAAATCAATTTTGCAGAACTGAACTAATATTATTAACGAAATTTTACACGTCGCAAGATACGAGTTATCGGTATTAATAAATGTCATTAACATTAGTATAAACAACAGTAACAACTAATTAATGGAACAGTGCTTTGTATTCGTGCAGGGTTGCGATTCAATATATGTAAGTGTACGTGTATTGTACATAGAACAATCGCAAGAGTAGTTTGGTGAATTATATTAACTAGGAACATGTCAATCTCTGTATTTTTCTAGCCTAAGTCCCATTGAAAAAACCTGAAGTGAACTAGAAATTCCAAGAAGTCTGTTCAGATTCTGAAGCTGCATCAAAAAATCATTTAATATGCGAAGTACTGCATAGAATCGAATAATAACAAGTGCAGTAATAATTACAACATATTTTCAAATAATAATAATATATTTTCTACAGAATTATTAAGTCATTGTAAAAGTTCGTGCCCGATTTCAATAGATGTCAGCAGATTAATTCTCTCAATGGGATTAGTATTATAATATCGAATATATAATTTCTTTATAGTCTAACATTTCAAACGAGGCAATAATTCTTAAACATTTTGATAATTTCGCAGTGAGTTTCCATGTTTACCTAATTTTTCTTAGTTGGCCCAATATTAATAAATGAAACTGTGGATATCAACAATGCATTCAGTCGCGAATATATCATAACGAATGGATTATAAATCTGATCTGAAGTTTACGGTATTCTGTTGGGACGTGAACATGTTTAATCAAATCTTGAAAAATATAAAAGATGTGCACGTATCGTAAACATTGGTGTCACTGCTCCATAAGGTAGCCTTCCGTGGCGTGTTGGTCTATCGATGAATAAAAATAAAGATATCCACCTTTTGCCTGAATGCCCGTATTTTTAATCAAAGGCCGCGCAGCGAGACGCGGCTTACACTTTCCTCAATTCCGTTGAAAGTGTTCTCGCAAAATAGCCTCGTGACAGAAATAACGCGTTCCCGATAAAAAGCTCGTTGTTACGTTATGTAATAAGACGCACGTGTCTCAACGATGCCGATCTTCTCGCATTGTTATTCGTTTGTCTTTCTTTTTGTGATAAAGCATCGTGTATACGAATCTTGGAACTTTTCTGTGATTTTTGAAAATGTTGAAAATTCAGGCTATCGGATAGTTTCAACATTCTGCAGATAGAAACCTTCACTTTACGTATCTCTTGTGAATAATCGTGGCGTGCATAAATTGTGGAATATTTTTAGTATCTTTGAAACCTGCAAAGTGATTTTTTGCGTGATTAGTCGGACAGTTTCAATATTTCAACCATCATGCAGATTTAGAAACCTCATTTCATTTATTCTCCATCGGCGAGCGTTATGAATATGAACTGAAATTTATATATAAATTGGAATTTTATGCAATTTTTGTCCTATTTCTTAAGTGTTATTTCGATCTTTTGAGTTCTTAGGTAGATAATTTCAATATTTGAGATACTTTACATATTTGGATAGAAGTACTCATTCTACTTCTTTTTTTTTTTTTTTTTTTCAATGATATACGCGACTAAAGACTTAATCGCTTTAAGAATTTAAATGTCAGAAAGTAGAAATGGCGAACTGCTACTTCAACTTGTCGATCAATCGTTAAGGGCCAAGTTTGTAACTCTGTGTAAACTCATCAGATCCTTAACTGAGACTTTTTCATCTTTCGATGGTGCTACTTTATGTGTTCTTCAAAACTTTTAAATGAATCCGAAGTTCAACAAAATCTTTGTCACAAAAATTCTCGAACGTCGCGCAAAAACTTTCTATCACTCGTTTTATTCAAACGTTGCCCCTGATATTAAAATTACTCTGATTATTTGCGCGGCGAATTCCTTTCAACAAGCACTAATTGCTTGTTTAAATTGTCTGCAATTTCACTTGGTGCAAATACAACGCGAGTGCTTTGTATCTCGTACGAAACACAATTATTTGTTAGTAAAATAAGCCATAAAATTGAATATTCGATTTGTGTAAAATAGATAGATATTAGAGTCGTTAAAAAATCATTTAATCGTTCACGCATGAAATGATTTTCGACTGTGCAAAAATCATGCAAGTATTTTATAAGCTATTAAGTTACTGAAATTAAAATCAAATTAAAGATAAATTTCAACAAACAAAATTAAGTAAAATTACTGTAACAAATTATAAATATCGGATCTATCGATCAATGATTGCAACCTTTCAGAAATGCTAAGGAAGTTTCGTAATTTTATAACGATAATTGGAAGCTTTCCATCTCTCGCAATATCGAACTGTTCGATTTTAAACCGTAGTGATTTATTGCTATGATAATAGGATTAAAGAAGGCTCTCTGTCTCGAAATACTTATTTTTTCGTTTTGAATTAATATGAAGAGAAACAATCATATTGACCGTGAAGGCTCTGACGTAAGGGGCACCAACATTGGCGCAAATTTTGGAGCGCAGCTTAAAAATATCCTACTCGAAACAGCTGCGTGGATGGAAAGTTTCTTCGATTCACCAACGACCTGTGAAGTTAGGAAGGGATTCGTGAAAGCTCTCATTGAATACTTTCGATCTTTTTCCAATCGCGAAATTCTTAAAATTATCGGTGTTTTAACATGTCTGTACTTTATTTGACATTCGTCGGTAATTTAAATTAATTTTCTGTCAAAGGAGAAAGCTTCAGTGCAACGAGTTGTTTATTGAAATTACCGTGATATTACAATTTGTAATACAACGTATAAAAAATATGTAAAAACGTATAACATAATGTAACATAATTTTGTAATATATTGTAATTAAATTTCTCTCTACATTTCATAGAATATTCATATTTATGAATATTTCTTCCCTCGGGTAGCTTATATTTGTAATAGAATATTTTCTACTCGATCGGTTCAATTTTCGCTTATATTTCTTTTAGAAGAAACGATGGAAATCCTCATTGGATATTGCAGAAGCTAGTTCAATACTTGCAAGAGTATGTTCGAAATATTTGAATCATTTATTCTATGTATTATTGCGTCTAAATAAATTACGATGCTTTGTAGTTTATATATTAAATAAAATTATATAATATTAAACCAAATGAAAATTAAATATCTTTTTAAGTTCTTAAACAGATGATAACTTGTCTTACTAAAAATAAGGAAAAATATCTTTCACTTCATTGTACGAAATTATTATATATAATGCCAACAAATTGACTATAAAGACTGACTAGAAACAATCTAATGCGCCATAATAATTCTGAATAATTCTAAGTTGCAATAAAAATTCTGTAACAAAGTACAACTTCTTTTAATCTGATACAATAGTTCCATAATAATTCTAGTGACGGAATTATAAAAAATAAAATTCCAATGGAAATAAGGAAAAACATGTTAAGATAGATACACTGTAATTGTTATTAATATAAGACATAATCGTTGGAAAATGATCGTTTATCATACGAAGCTAAAGGGTAAAATACGGAAAGATCGGTTGCGGGCACAGGAACATCAGAAGCGTTTCAAACCAACAATTGTACAATGAAGAGTTTCTAGACCGTTTTGAACACGAGAATCCAGAATAATCCGGAGAATGCGAAGCTAATTAGAGAACGGAATTAATTACTCGCGGAATGGACGTCGACGAAATTGCAACCGAGGACATG